>NC_053028.1:350451015-350631492 GCF_003073215.2 Triticum urartu
GGATTAAATCTGCGATTTTTCTGATCGCGATTCCTGATCCGATTTTCGTTTTAGTATAACTTTTCGCTCGTTTATCGGAATCAGGCGATTCAAGCGCCTAGAGATTCGTCTCGAAACCCTCTATCCGTTTAACCAACTTAAACAAGATTTTGCTACTGTAAAATTTGCCCTAGATCCAGATTAGTAGAACGAAGTTGTTTTTTTCGCTGTTTGACTTTCGTTGCTTCGTTCGATTTGATTCTTTTTGCCAACCGGAGTTCTTAAGATGAACCTTCTGGTTAGTTCTCTTATTTGAGTTTTACCCATGCATTAGATGAGTACTTATTGTATGCTTATTTGTTTGTCTGTGATAGAATACCCGGACTGCGCCGCCTGTTACTTCGAATCGTTAGGTTTTGCGGATCATCAACAAGGCAAGTAACACTTTGATCATACTTTTCTACTACCCAGTTTTATTGCATTAGATCAATCCTCACACATTGTATGATTAAGATCTAATCAAATTGTGGGATGGGAAGTAGATGAGGTAGTACCTATTACCTATTATTATCAAACCTTTGGGAGTTACTTCTACGTTTGCTTATTATGCCATGCTATGCTAGTAGACGTGGATTGGGTGAGTGATATCCATGACATATGTGAGATTGTTAATTAATGGTTTATCTAAGGTGGCAACTTAAACACACATATGGGTGGATTGAGGCACCTGGGTATTCCAGGACTTGCCTGTTTTCTTTTGGACCGCCACCCAGGCTCAAAGGGATCATGAGACTATTCATACTAGAAACTTCCGTGTGCAGCCACAAGCTATTATGGGCTCTAGCATAGTTGACTAAGTTGTGCGAACTCTTAAAGTGGTAGACTAGCAGATGTAGGGGATGTAGGTGGTACGGTTTACCCGATCGTAAGGTGCTAGCGCTTCTGAAAGACTATGTCTCGGTCATCCGTCTTCTCAAACACCATGTAGTGCGAGAAACCAAACGGAGGCGATCGAGTCTTGTGGGGAAAATTGCGCAAACCTCTGCAGAGTGTAACAAACTAATCATGGTTAGCCGTGTCCCCGGTTATGGACATCTTGAGTATCTAGTACCTGGATTTTCATGTGAATCTCAACATGTTACTCTAAAATTAATTTTGTTAGGTTATGTTTAATGATGATGCTTAATTGGGATTGAGAATGCTGTCAACCATTCTCAATGTTTAACAACCACCATGATAATAATTAAATTTTATTCCTTTGAAGTAGGGAAAAATTGGCTTTACGCAAAACTATAACCATAGAGCTTTCCACCAGCCAAATATGCATATAGTATAGCTATTTCATTCCATTACTCTCTATGTGTTACCTTGCCAGCATATTATCACACCCTGATTTTCTTGCCACAACACTTAAGCTAATAAATCATGATAAAAGGTGGTTTGACAAAAACTTTTGAGTGTTTTGTACCTTGCCTTGTTTGGATCTTGTCTGTTGTTTGCAAGTGCTCTAAAAATCAAATAAATCCTCCAACTCCTATACTTCATCTCCTTGCTCCAAACTCTTGAACCAATGATCATGCCATGTGTATAGAGCAATATAGTATTTTCTTACAAAAATAATTTGACCAAAAAGTATTTTCAAAAATTAGTTTTCCAAAAACCCCTGAATTAAGATTTGTACTGCAAGTACTTAATTCAGGGCAGTAAAAATCTTTCCAAAAATATGTTTGAATCCTATTAGATATAGGATACCCAAAAACCACAAAAATATAATTTTAAAAGTTATTTTCCTATTTGATTTAAAGGCTTTTTCTTAAGGCCAGAAATGGTCTTTAATAGGTTAAAATTATTTTAAAGCTTTAAAAAAATTTGAGAAAAATTAGGGAGACTCAATGGACATATATTTTCCATATATATGAGTTTCAACACATGGTCATGATCAAAATATTGGACAAAACCTCCCAAAACCATTTCTGCTCATTTCAAGGATTTGAAATATTTCTACAGGAAATATTTTCATAAAAATCCAAGAAAATTCTAACATGTCACATATGACATTTTTGATGATCTTGCTAAGTACCATGTCATGGAGAATAGTATAACCCCATGAAACCCTCTCAAAACCACTTCTGTCCTTTTTCAAGTTTGAACATTTTTGCACTGTCAAACATGTCCAAATGCTCTCAAACTTGGTGCACATGCTCAAATGGTGTAATAATGCATCTAGACCAAATGGCACAAGTTGGAGAGAATGTTATCTTGATCAAAGTACCCCAAAACCCTTTTTGTCCAGAACCAAATTTGAACAACTCTACATTGCCAAGTGTGTCCTTTTGATCTGAAATTTTTGTGGAAATGTTCAAATCCTCAAATGATGACACTACACCAAGTGGTGCATCAAGGAGAATTGATTTGCATGACTAAATCTTGGTAAAGCCATTTCTGCTGATTTCTAGGGTTTACAAAAGTTGCATTGGCAACTTTCTCAAAATGGACTCAAACTTGGTGGTCAACCTCAATTATGTGTGACACTTGATCCTGTTAATTCTCATGTCAAGTGGAGTTAATTTGCTTGCCCAAATTTGCATCAAACACCTTCTGTCACTTTTCAAAAATCACCATTTTGACCACTTACACTATTCTCCTTGAGCTCAAATTTTTACCACATCTCCTCCTAGTCTTCTCCTATCTCCAGTAACTCTTCCCTGGCCTCAGTTCAATGATTGAGGGGTGAAACACCCCCATTTACCCTTATGGACAGCAGCATTCTTCTCCTTTCTCACCTCCCTCCTCATTCCAGTAGCCCTCCATGGCATCCAATGCTTCCTCCCCTTTCTTTACTCCCTCCTAGAGCTACCAGACATTAGTGGTCGCGCCCACAAGGCATATAAAATGCCATGGCATGCCATTTGGGCGCTCTGGAGCACGCTACAGTGCGCCCCCACACTGTAGCCGCCCCCTGCCAAGAACCTCCGGCAACCTCGGGCCTCCCCAGCGCGCCCGACGATGCTCCTCGGCGTCCTCAACACGCCATGGCATGGTACCCCTCCTCCTTCTCCCTCCTCCTGCCTCCTCTCGCACGCGCACCGGCCGCCCGAGCGCTCCAATGGGCAGCCTCACACGCGCGATGCCCTGGCACTTCCCCGCTCCTTCTCTCCCTTCCCCTGGTCATAGACCTCCTCCACTAACACCTCGAACACGCCCACATGAGCCCCCGTGACCTGCAGCAACAGCAACAGCCTCGCCGGCGCACTGGAGCACGGTGAGCCACGGGTCGGCTATATAAAGCCGCCCCAGGCCCCCTATGGATCTCCTTCGCTCTCTCTCCCTCCCAGCGACCCCCTGGACCAACCCACTCCCCTCCTCACGCTCTCCATCCGCCACCATGGCTGGAGCCTTGCCGTCGGCCTCTGCCTAAATTCGCACCCACCACTCCTCCTCCTCCCCTCTAGACCGCACTAGAGCACCTACACCGTCACCGCGAGCCCCTCCCGTGCTTCTCCCCCTCCTCCCCACGGTTGGACGCGGCCGGGTCCCCTGAGCACGCCGGTGGGCAGAACATCGCCGGAGACGCCCTGTAGCGCCGGCGACCGGCGTCGAGAGCCTCCTCTGTCTCCTGTCACACCCGCGTGGGAGGTGGAGGACGAACCTGACAGGAGGGCCCCGCCTCGTTAAGTGGACACGGGCTCTGCCCGCTGATGCCTTCGCTCGGGGAGGGCGTATTTCCCCCGAGTACACCTCCTGCGTCGACCACCCGCGCGCAGCCGTGCAGCTGGGCCGGCCCATGCCTATCTCTCGCTCAGTGCGCAGAATAAGGGTATAGTCTTTTTCTTATTTTCTTTTCCAAGATAATTTGTAAAATCTCCCAAATATTCATATAACCTCCAAATTTGATGATTCAAATTTCTAGTAGTTTCTAAAATCATGCCCTATCTCATGGTGCTATTTGCACATTTTTCCACAAGTATGTATTTCACAAATAATTATCAAATCTCATTTTCCATTTCTGTCATAAACTTTAGAAAATCACAGAGGGCTCAAATTTGATCCAAATGCCATGATTCAAATTCCTAGATGCTTCTAAGTTCATAACTTAGCTTATGAACATTTTTATTAATACTTTCTATCCCACATAAAATAATGAGCCATTTCTTCATATTTGTCAACTTTGCAAATTCATAGGAAATTCATTTGAACTCCAAATCCAGTGAAACCAACTCCTAGATGCTTCTAAAATCATGCCTTGTTAAATGGGTATCCTTGCTCATTTTTCAAAATAATATTTCTGTACACTTCTTGAAAATCCATAAACCCCTTGATTCCATCATATCAAAATGTTTAGAAATATCCACCGACCCAATTCCAATGAAACCACTCTGCTTAATTTTCATATAACCAGAGATGTCCTAAAAAAGTAGCTTTCCGCAATTTTTTTACCTATATCATGCATTGTTGTATCTTGAACCAAAACATGGGTTGCTTGCGAGTACATTCAAAGTACTCATTGGCTTGCCACTGGTTATTTTATTGGCCAGGCATGAAAGAACATGATATGAAGAAGAGTACCTCGGTGATGGGTCCAAGTTATCGATGAAGATTTGCGCTGCGATGTTATACTCAAGACTTGACCATAATGGTCCTACTTGTGTAATACAATTTGTATGGATGTAAGACTCTTGTTATTCAGCTTCTGTGTGTTCAGTGAGCATTGATCTCTGGGATCACTGTACACGTGCATTCGGTGATCACGACTTATGAGTCGGGGTCCCCACACATATTCCATGTGCTGACCCATTTCGGGCTGCAACGTTAATGTTGCAGACTTTTCAGACGACGATTAAGGAGTTTTTAGGTCGTGGTTCTATACTCAGTGATGCCGTTGGAGTTGATGGACTCATGTAACACCCTCGATGCGACTATATCTCCCACGTGTCGAGGCACGACTTAGAGGCATAATCGCATTGAAGGCATATGTCGCAAGTTAGGCAATCTTCACAACATCCCATGTAATATAGATAATAAAAGGGGAGATAACATAGTTGGCTTACACTAGCCACGTCAATGAAGTACATAAATAACATTACATCATCCAAACACTCATGGCCCGACTATGGCGCAAAAATAAAAGATAACCCAACAAGCGACACGGTCCCGATCACCCCAACTGGGCACCACTACTGATCATCAGGAAAGGAAACATAGTAACATTGAGAGTCTTCGTCGAACTCCCACTAGAGCTCAAACGCATCTCCTGGAGCGGAATCATCGGGCCCTGCATCTGGTGTAATAGGTAATCTATGAGCCACAGGGACTCAGAAATCTCGCACCCTCGCGATCAAGACTATTTAAGCTTATAGGTAAGACAGGGTAACAATAGGTGGAGCTGCAGCAAGCGACTAGCAAAATATGGTGGCTAAACTTATTCGCAAAAGAGAGCGAGAAGAGGAGGCAAAGCGCGAGCGAGAAACTAGAGAACAACCTGCGCAAACATTACTCCAACACCGTGTCCACTTCCCGGACTCCGCCGAGAAGAGGCCATCACGGTAACACACTCAGTTGATTCATTTTAGTTAAGTTAAGGTTCAAGTTATCTACAACCGGAAATTAACAAATTCCCATCTGCCCATAACCGCGGGCACGGCTTTCGAAAGTTCAAATCCCTGCAGGGGAGTCCCAACTTAGCCCATGACAAGCTCTCATGGTCAACGAAGGAATAGACCTCCTCCCAAGACGTTCCGATCAGACTTGGTATCTCGGTTCTTCAAGACACTTCGACAGGTTAAAACAAGACCAACAACACCGCCCGAATGTGCCGACAAATCCCGATAGGAGCTGCACATATCTCGTTCTCAGGGCACACATAGATAAGAAATCCGTACAACTAAAACCAGCCCTCGAGTTTCCCCGAGGTAGCGCTGCAAGGGGCTCTAGGTTGGACCAACACTCAGAGGAGCACTGGCCCAGGGGGGGGGGTTAAATAAGATGACCCTCGGGCTCCGGAAACCCAAGGGAAAAAGAGGCTAGGTGGCAAATGGTAAAACCAAGGTTGGGCATTGCTGGAAAAGCTTTAATCAAGGCGAACTATCAAGGGGTTCCCATTATAACCCAACCGCGTAAGGAACGCACAATCTGGGAACATAACACCGATATGACGGAAACTAGGGCGGCAAGAGTGGAACAAAACACTATGCGAGAGGCCGAGCCTTCCACCCTTTACCAAGTATATAGATGCATTAAGATAACAAGATAATATAATGATATCCCAACAGTAAATAAATGTTCCCAACAAGGAACGGCCTCCAATCTTCACCTGCAACTAGCAACGCTATAAGAGGGGCTGAGCAAAGCGGTAACATAGCCAATCAACGGTTTGCTAGGACAAGGTGGGTTAGAGGTTTGACATGGCAATTTGGGAGGCTTGAAAGCAAGTGGTAGGCATCGTAGAATTGGCATATCAAAAGAGCGACCAATCTAGCATAGCAAAGATAGTAGTGATTTCGAGGGTATGATCATCTTGCCTGCACAGTTGTCAGAGTTGACTGGATCCTCGAAAGCAAACTCAACGGGCTCCTCATTAGCGAACTCGTCTCCCGGCTCTACCCAAACAAGACAAACAAGCAACAAGGACACAATCAACCACGTGCAACTCAAACAATATGATGCGATGATGGTATGCTATGCGGGATGCGATGCGGGATGCATATGCAAGAATTGACAAGGAATGCATGAACCTTGCCTCAACTTGGGAATCCAAGTGTGCCACTGGAAAGATGAGATGAAATCGCTTGAAAACGATATAAAGAACGCCGGAATCGGAGTTACGGTTTGGAAAAGGCAAGCAATTCAAATATGACACCGGTCTGCGATTTACAGCAAGTAGCCATCTAAATGCAATGAGATGAACATGCTACAGCACCCAAACATAACAACAAAATACATGGCATGGATGCATTCAAGATGCTTAACAAAAGTCTAGCACTGAGCTACGGCCAATTCATCCAATAGCAGGTTCAAACAAGCATGGCAAAAATGCATATGGCAAACAGATTTCAGACTTAGTGAAGTTAACACTTGTCTGGAATTTCAGTTCAGGTAGCACACTTTGGAGCAACAAAACTACATGCTACAGGACCTGAACATGGCAAAGTAATGCATGGCATGGAGCTACTCAAAGAGCTTAACAAAAGTCCCTTAATGACCTTGAGCCAAAAGGGATCAGAAAATACAATTGCAAGCATGTGAACATGGCAAAAACATAATCAGTTTTCAGACTTAGTGAAAACTGGCACATGCTGAAACATAACTCAAGTAGGCATGTCTACGAGCTCGATGCACTCACTACGGAGCAAGTCATGACAAGCTAAGCATACACCCATCAAGAATACACAAAATGCAAGGTAGACATGGCAAGAACAATAACATAGCATGCACAGATCAACTACAACATCAACGGCAAAATTGCAAACAAGTTGACAATCTGCCCAGATTCACAAAGTAGCAAAAGTAGAGCTCGATTGACTCAAGGTAGGGTGCTCCATAATTGCAAACAAAGACATGGATGGATAGATAATTACAAGATTAACAAAACATCCTTACTGATCATCCTCAAAAGAGGCACAGATCACTAGGAAACAACATGAACATATGGCCATATGAGATAAACAACTCAAGGACTTAGTGGAAATGCTAAGTCCCTGAAATCAGAATTACCAAGTGCACCACTTGGCAAGCTTGTGCTAGTCACCACGCACATCACAAAAATATATGGGTTGCACCTCTGGAAAGATGACAAAGCCCTTAACAAAACATATGTAGAGCTCATGGGCATATCATGCACACAATAATCATGGCAAAAATGACAAAAAGCTAAATGGAGTAGCAGATCTGACAAATATCTCAAGTAGCCCTCTTCTAACAGCATTCCGGGCATCAAGATGAACTCAAAAGAAAATGATGCAATAGAATGAAATGATATACTCTCTGAGATGAACATTTTGATATGCTATATGCCAAAAACGGAGTTATGGATACGGAGATACGACACGATGAACAGGAGCACTTGAAACTGAAAAACACGGGGACTTAGTAGAACTCGACCTCCGGATCTAGGGTTTGCCCGACACGGAAAACGAGGCGGACGGATCTTCGCCGGAGTAGCTGCGCGGGCCGCCGGAGTTGACGGAGGCGGCCGGATCCGGGCGAGGGGGAGGCGAAGGTGAGGCGGCGAGGCGAGGGCAAGGCGGCGAGGCGACCGAACGGCGGCGGGGCGACCGAACGGTGGCGAGGTCGGCGGCCACCGGCGACGAGACAAGGCAGGGCGGAGGCGGCGCCTCGGGCGCGAGGAGGTGGGGTGGAGCCGCTGGGCCTCGGGGGCCCTGGCTGGCCGAGCGGGCCGGCGGGACGGGCGTCGATGTGGGGCGGCTCGGCCACGTGGCGGCGCGCGATTCGCGGCGGCGGGGAAGCGGACAATGTTCGTCGGCGGGATCTTGTCCGGTGGGCGCGAGGGGTGGACCTAGGGTTTTCGGGGGGGAAGGAGAAGGAGATTTTCGGGGGATCTTTAAATAGGCATAGGAGGAGCTAGGAGAGTCCAAATGAGGTGCGGTTTTCGGCCACGCGATCATGATCGAACGATCTAGATGATGGAGAAGGCTTAGGTGGGTTTTGGGCCAAAATGGAGGGGTGTTGGGCTGCAACACACACGAGGCCTTTTCGGTCCCTCGGTTAACCGTTGGAGTATCAAACGAAGTCCAAATGATACGAAACTTGACAGGCGGTCTACCGGTAGTAAACCAAGGCCGCTTGGCAAGTCTCTGTCCAATCCAGAAATGTTTAATCCCCACACACGAAAGAAAGGTAGAAATGACCACCGGAGGAGAACGAAGCGCCGGAATGCAAAACGGACAACGGGGAAAATGCTCGAATGCATGAGACGAACACGTATGCAAATGCAATGCACATGATGACATGATATGAGATGCATGACAACGACAACAACACACGGAGACAAAAACCCGAACCCAAGAAAATAAAATAACTTAAAGCCGGAAACGGCAAGAGTTGGAGTACAAATTGGGAAAATTACATCCGGGGTGTTACAACTCACTTATCTTCCAAGCCTTCCGATGTTATAGTTATTAGATGGTCTTAAGCCATATTTATTGTAATAAGTTCTCGTTTGAGACACTCGATGTAATAAGTGTGTGATTGCTACTCTGCTATAAATCCTCCGAGTACTGTGTGGTGTCAGCATTACTGATCTAGGGATGACACCGGAGCACAGAGATCAGACTATTTGAGGTCTGGTCGCTACAGAGATGGTATCAGAGCACACGCTGACTGTAGGACACGACCACTAAGCTAAAGACCTAGATCACTATTCACTCTCTTCTCTTCTGACCTCTCATCTTTTCTACTCTTTAGGATGGCGGATGCAAGGAACAAGTTCACACAACCGAATGAAGATACACCCTTTGGACGACACTTGAATGAAGTCACTAGATACCTGAACATAGGAGTACCAAGCTTCACGGGAACCTACAACGCCACTTTACCCGAAGAAGAGCGCTGGATGATTCAAGTTCAAGTTCCAGGAAGGACGTTCATGCCAGTCACTGAGCCCATAGAGTTTTCTTTTGATGCACCAACTTGGAGTCTAGGAAAGAGCATGGCAGCTCACATCGCCATGGGACGCATTGGAGAAGTCTACCGCAATGATCTCAAGGATATTATCTACCAGATTTGTGGGCGCCGAGATGAGCACTGGGAGATGATCAGCACCAGGAAGGATAGATCAATCGCAACTTTTATCCAGGAGTTAAACCAGCACATTCGACGACAGGAGAACCAGATGTGCACCGACATGATAGACCTGAAGAAGGCTAAGACTAGAATCAAGGAACTGGAGGAAGAACTCAAGGCTACACGTGAAGATTATGAAGAGGAAATTGAAGTATTGGTGGAGAAGAATGACGACCTAATCAAGAAGATTGGAATATTTATGGGAGGCCCTACGCCAGTAGATGAAGACGAAGAACCCCAGGAGATTAGCCCGGAAGACTACATCATCATCGACGGCACCGACTCGAAACCAGATAGTAGCAATGATGACTATGTTGATGAAGCTGGAGCAGATATCATGGAGTCAACAACCAAAGAATATTTCTAGTAGACCACCTCATCAGTAGTAGTAGTCCACCATGTAAATATAGTAGTCCGAGCACTTTTGCAATAGATAGATCGATTGTATGCCCTTGTTTGATTGATTTAAGTGAATTGTTTGCTTTTGCCTCATGTGCATATGGGTAGTGTTTTCTCTTTAGACTCCCTCTATTCTTATATCTCATCTTTTCTAAACCCTCAGATGCCTCCGAGACGTGACCCCGGATTTTCCTTTCCACCGGAGCTCACCCAGTTGATCCAGCAGCAGAACACATTGATGCAGTTGCTAGTCCAGAATCAGAATCAGGGGAACAACAACAAAAACCCACCACCACCACCACCTGTTGATCACTTAGCCCGTTTTCTTAGGCTGAATCCGCCGGTGTTTTCCGGTAGCACCGAGCCGATAGTAGCAGATGATTGGCTCCGCAAGACAGCTAGGGAGTTGACCACATCAGGATGCACAGATGCGGAGAAGGTGAAGTTTGCCGCACATCAGCTAGAAGGACCCGCAACATCATGGTGGGAGAATTTCACAGCCACTTTCCCTGTCGAAACTGTCACATGGGACCAGTTTCAGCAGGCTTTTCGTACTGCACATGTTTTAGCAGGAGCTATGGCCATGAAGAAGCGTGAGTTTCACAACTTGTGCCAAGGAGGACGGACAGTTGGCCAGTATGTGGAGGAATTTAGTAAGTTAGCACGTTATGCACCAGATGACGTCGCTACGGATGCAGCAAAGCAGGAGAAGTTTCTGGAAGGACTGAATGATGAGTTGAGCATGCAGTTGATGGTAGCAACCTTCAACAACTACCAGGAGTTGGTAGATCATGCTCTTATGATTGAAGGGAAGCAGCAGCAAATTGAGAATCGCAAGAGGAAGTATGGACAAGGAAAGTACAACTCAGGAGCTCAGCAGAAGCCATGTTTTACCCCTAGACCGGGAGGACATTTTCAACATACCCATGGAGGAGGTAGCTCGCACAATCACAATGGCACCAAGAATGGTAATGGCAATGGAGGAAGCAACGGCCAGAACCGCACCAACCCATCAACCCTAGCCAAGAAGGACCTAAGCCAAGTCACTTGCTTTAAGTGTCAGAAGACCGGACATTATGCCAATGAATGTCCTGAAGGCCAAAATGGCAATGGAAGTTCTGGGAAGAAGCCAAACCCTTTCAATAGGGGACAGGTGAACCATGTTAGCGTGGAGGAGGTTGAAGCTCAGCCCGATGCAGTAATAGGTAAGTTTTTGGTTAAGTCATTTACCGCACTCGTTCTTTTTGATACTGGTGCATCGCATTCATACATCTCAAGGGGATTTGTGGATAAGTATAACCTACCAACCCAAGCCCTTAGGTCACCCATGTTAGTAACCTCGCCCGGAGCAGAGTATGTGGCTAGTCTATGGTGTGATCGGTTACCATTAAGGATTGGTAACTATGTTTTTCCCTCAGACCTAATAGTATTGGAATCTCAAGGATTGGATGTGATATTAGGCATGGATTGGTTATCAAAGTATGAAGGGAATATTGAATGTGCTATTAAGTCAATTTTGCTTACCACCCCAGAAGGGAGAAGGATCAAGTATGTATCCTGGCATGTGCCAAAGAGGACTCAAGTAAATTGCTTAATAGGAGTTGTGCAGGAGGAAGTACCAGTGGTAAGGGATTTCCCTGATGTATTTCCAGAGGAGTTGCCAGGCATGCCACTGGATAGAGATATTGAGTTTTTGATTGAGCTATTGCCAGGCACAGGGCCAATATCAAAGAGACCATATAGGATGCCAGCAAAGGATTTGGTGGAAATTAAGAAGCAGATTAAGGAGTTACTGGATAAGGGATATATTCGCCCAAGTTCTTCGCCTTGGGGATCGCCAGTACTTCTAGTGGAGAAGAAGGATGGATCGTTAAGGATGGTTGTTGATTATCGAGGGTTGAATGAAGTAACGATCAAGAACAAGTACCCACTACCAATGATCAACGATCTGTTTGATCGATTGCAAGGAGCTAAGGTATTTTCCAAGATCGATCTACGATTAGGATACCACCAGTTGAAGATTCGAGAACAGGATATTCCGAAGACAGCTTTTACCACCAGGTATGGGCTGTATGAGTATACCGTTATGTCATTTGGTCTGACTAACGCACCTGCCTATTTTATGAACATGATGAACAAAGTGTTTATGGAGTTTTTGGATAAGTTCATCGTAGTGTTCATTGATGATATTCTGGTTTATTCGAAGAATGAAGAGGAACATAAGGAGCATTTGCGTTTGGTACTTGGAAAGCTCAGAGAACATCAATTATATGCCAAGTTCAGCAAATGTGAGTTTTGGTTGAAGGAAGTAGGATTCCTCGGACATGTTATATCTGGAGAAGGTATAGCAGTAGATCCCGCTAAAGTTGAAACCGTGACCAAGTGGGAAGCCCCAACAACAGTTGGAGAGATTCGGAGTTTTCTTGGACTCGTAGGATACTACCGGAGATTTATTGAGAATTTCTCAAAGATTGTGAAGCCTATGACTGAGTTGTTAAAGAAGGATACCAAGTTCATATGGACAGAGGAATGTGAGGCTAGTTTCCAGGAGTTGAAGAAACGCTTGGTTACCTCACCAGTGTTGATTTTGCCAGACCAGACCAAGGATTATGAGGTGTATTGCGACGCTTCACGTCGAGGACTTGGAGCAGTGCTTATGCAGGAAGGGAGAGTTGTTTCATATGCCTCAAGACAACTGAAGCCTCATGAGTTGAATTATGCCACGCATGATTTGGAATTAGCAGCCGTAGTGCATGCTTTGAAAACATGGAGACATTTTCTCATTGGAAATCATTGTGAGGTGTACACAGATCATAAGAGTTTGAAGTACATTTTCACACAGAAGGAGTTAAACCTCAGACAAAGGAGATGGTTGGAGCTTATCAAGGATTATGATATGAAATTGCATTATCATCCCGGAAAGGCTAATGTAGTAGCTGACGCATTAAGCCGTAAGAGCCATGTCAATACGTTAATGACGGGAGAAATACCCAAGGAGTTAGCAGAAAATCTTCGTGAACTATGTTTGGAAATAGTTCCGAGAGGCTATGTAGCAGCATTGGAGATTCAGTCAACCTTGATGGATAGAATCAGAGAAGCTCAAAAGAATGACAAAGAGATTGCCGCTATAAAGGAGAAACTGAGCAAAGGAAAAGCTAAAGGATTTCGTGAGGATGAACACGACACCCTATGGTTTGAAGACCGCGTTTACGTGCCCAATGACCCGGAGATCAGGAAGTTGATTTTGCAAGAGGCACACGATTCACCATATTCGATTCACCCAGGAAATACCAAGATGTATTTGGATTTGAAGGATATTTTCTGGTGGACCGGAATGAAGAAGGATATTGCGGAGTATGTAGCAGTTTGTGATGTATGTCAGAGAGTAAAGGCAGAGCATCAGAAACCAGTAGGATTGTTACAACCATTGCCGATACCCGAATGGAAGTGGGATAAACTAGGCATGGATTTTATCACGGGATTTCCCAGGACTCGTGCAGGCTATGACTCGATTTGGGTTGTAGTCGATCGATTGACGAAAGTAGCTCATTTCATCCCAGTAAAGACCACTTACACCAGTGCTAAGTTGGCAAAGATATACATGACCAGGATCGTATGTTTGCATGGAGTTCCCAGGAGTATCGTATCAGATAGAGGAACCCAGTTTACCTCAAAGTTCTGGAAGCAGTTGCACGAAACTTTGGGTACCAGGCTAGAATTCAGTATAGCTTTTCATCCACAGACAGATGGACAGACCGAGAGAGTCAATCAGATTTTGGAGGATATGCTGAGAGCTTGTGCGCTAGATTACGGATCTAGTTGGGACGATAATTTGCCATATGCAGAGTTCTCTTACAACAACAGTTACCAAACCAGTTTGAAGATGGCCCCTTTCGAAGCTTTGTACGGAAGGAGGTGCAGGACACCGTTGTCATGGGACGAAGTTGGGGACCGCCAGTTGTTTGGACCTGACTTGATTAAAGAGTCTGAACAGAAGGTGAAGTTGATTCGCGATAGGCTCAAGGTAGCCCAGTCCAGACAGAAGAGCTATGCAGATTCTAAACTCAAGGAGACAGTTTACGAAGTCGGAGATAGAGCTTATCTTCGAGTATCTCCACTTCGGGGAACAAAGCGTTTTGGAGTTAAAGGGAAGTTAGCGCCGCGATTTGTAGGACCCTATCGAGTTTTGGAATGTATGGGAGAAGTGGCCTACAAGTTGCAATTGCCCGAAGGATTGTCAGGAGTTCATGATGTGTTCCACGTTTCTCAGTTAAAGAAATGTCACGCGGAGATGGCTGATATACCGTTGAGAGACACAGTGCCTTTGGAAACGATTCAGTTGGATAACGATTTGACGTACGAGGAGAAACCAATTAAGATCCTCGAGTTTGCCAGTCGAGTCACTCGCAGCAAGGTTATCAAGTTTTACAAAGTTCAATGGAGCCACCACACAGAGGATGAAGCCACCTGGGAGCGACAGGAAGATTTTCTCAAAGACCACCCTCACCTATTTTCTAGCCAAGCCGAATCTCGAGGGCGAGATTCATCTTAAGGGGGGTAGGTTTGTAACATCCCAAATTTTCAATTTGGAATGTTATACATTAGATCATCATTGCATATCATATTTTATTCTGCATTTTTGGTTGATCCTAGAAATTCTACGCAACTCAAGGACCCATGGAGAGAGTTGGGGATTTCGTTATTTTCATATTTGAGTTTTCTCAAATTTTGAGAATAGGATCATTTGATTTTATTTATTTTATCATCAATTATTTCTATTACAAAAATATGAGAGAGGGAATAAAATGACTTTCCCAAAATAAAGAAATATTGAGGATTTAATAATAAAATCAAATAAGATTTTATTTCGGAGTTTTTCGGTGTTTTATTTGAATTTAGGAAAAATGTGCGTTTTTCAAAATTGCATTTAGGTCCCAAATAAATGTTCACCTTGTGCGGCTTGATTTTAGAAGCCCGTGAAAATTTATTTCGAAATTTTTAGAGTCCGTTTAGTATTTCTTTTTATTTTTCTTCCAAGCGGAATAATAAAAAAAACGAACCGACCTAACGGGCCGTGTCCGACTAGGATTCTGGCCCGACTAGGCAATATAAGCCGGCCCAGCCCCCGGGAGAAACCCTAGCCGCCAGCCCCGCCCGCCCTCGAGCCCTGCACCGCCGCTGCTCGCCCCCACGCGCCGCGCCGCCACCGCCGCTACCCGCCGCCGCCGGACGCCGCCGCCGCCGCCGAGGTTCGCCGCCGCCTCGACTTCCGTGCCAACGTTTTTTTTTTAAAATTTAGATCGGTTTTTGTCGGTTTTTTAGTTTCGGTTTTTTTAAATAGATTGGTTTTCCGGTTTATTTAAATAGTGAGCGTTCGTTCGTTCGTTCGTTCTAGCGAGCGTTCGTCGTTTTTCTTTTTCTCGGATTAAATCCGCGATTTTTCTAATCGCGATTCCTGATCCGATTTTCGTTTTAGTATAACTTTTCGCTCGTTTATCGGAATCAGGTGATTCAAGCGCCTAGAGATTCATCTCGAAACCCTCTATCCGTTTAACCAACTTAAACAAGATTTTGCTACTGTAAAATTTGCCCTAGATCCAGATTAGTAGAATGAAGTTGTTTTTTTTCGCCGTTTGACTTTCGTTGCTTCGTTCGATTTGATTCTTTTTGCCAACCGGAGTTCTTAAGATGAACCTTCTGGTTAGTTCTCTTATTTGAGTTTTATCCATGCATTAGATGAGTACTTATTGTATGCTTGTTTGTTTGTCTGCGATAGAATACCTGGAGTGCGCCGCCTGTTACTTCGAATCGTTAGGTTTCGCGGATCATCAGCAAGGCAAGTAACACTTTGATCATACTTTTCTACTACCCAGTTTTATTGCATTAGATCAATCCTCACACATTGCATGATTAGGATCTATTTAAATTGTGGGATGGGAAGTAGATGAGGTAGTACCTATTACCTGTTATTATCAAACCTTTGGGAGTTACTTCTACATTTGCTTATTATGCCATGCTATGCTAGTAGACGTGGATTGGGTGAGTGATATCCATGACAGATGTGAGATTGTTAATTAATGGTTTATCTAAGGTGGCAACTTAAACACACATCTGGGTGGATTGAGGCACCTGGGTATTCCAGGACTTGCCTGTTTTCTTTTGGACCGCCACCCAGGCTCAAAGGGATCATGAGACTATTCATACTAGAAACTTCCGTGTGCAGCCACAAGCTATTATGGGCTCTATCATAGTTGACTAAGTTGTGCGAACTCTTACAGTGGTGGACTAGCAAATGTAGGGGATGTAGGTGGTATGGTCTACCCGATCGTAAGGTGCTAGCGCTTCTGAAAGACTATGTCTTAGTCATCCGTCTTCTCAAACACCATGTAGTGCGAGAAACCAAATGGAGGCGATCGAGTGTTGTGGGGAAAAGTGCGCAAACCTCTGCAGAGTGTAACAAACTAATCATGGTTAGGCGTGTCCTCGGTTATGGACATCTTGAGTATCTACTACCTGGATTTTCATGTGAATCTCAACATGTTACTCTAAAATTAATTTTGTTGGGTTATGTTTAATGATGATGCTTAATTGGGATTGAGAATGCTGTCAACCATTCTCAATGTTTAACAACCACCATGATAGTAATTAAATTTTATCCTTTGAAGTAGGGAAAAATTGGCTTTACACAAAACTGTAACCATAGAGCTTTCCACCAGCCAAATATGCATATAGTATAGCTGTTTCATTCCATTACTCTCTATGTGTTACCTTGCCAGCATATTCCATGTGCTGACCCGTTTCGGGCTGCAACGTTAATGTTGCAGACTTTTCAGACGATGATTAAGGAGTTTTTAGGTCATGGTTCTATACTCAGTGATGCCGTTGGAGTTGATGGACTCACTTATCTTCCAAGCCTTCCGCCGTTATAGTTATTATATGGCCTTAAGCCATATTTATTGTAGTAAGTTCTCGTTTGAGACACTCGATGTAATAAGTGTGTGATTGCTACTTTGCTATAAATCCTCCGAGTACTATGTGGTGTCAGCATTACTGATCCAGGGATGACACCGGAGCACAGAGATCAGACTGTTTGAGGTATGGTCGCTACATATACAAGGCCACAAACCCATATTCCAGGTACCAAGGTAGAAACTAATGGTCATTTAAGCCAATGTTGCAAACTAGTCTTTTCTCCTCGCTTGACGTAACATAGACTAGTAACATTCTATGTTACTACCCATTGTGGCTAGTCTTATGTCACTCTATTGTGTACTTACTTGCTGTAATGCATAGTATCATATGTAGTACTTTATTTACATTGTCATGCATGACACATAGTAGCATAACATTTATTATGATACGGTTTCATGATATGATACTTAACCCTCTCTTTCTTCATTTAATTAATTCTATGACCGCTCATCAAAATTGCCTAGTTGGCATGCATGATACTAGCTATGACACCCCCTTACTATTAGCCTAGCAAAGGTGTACAGATCATTTGTGCGTCGCTTTGTGAGTTTTCATCCGTTTGTTCGAGAAGCGGGGAGATATTTCAAACATTTTGGCCGCGAGGTGCGGCCATCGGCGTAGGCCTTGTTGGTATTTTAATTACAGAAAATTCAGATGGAGTTCGTACATCATCAAAATCGATGTGTGCCTGTGGCGTGCTCTCACGACCCCGTGGAAAAAAATTGGTAAAGTTTGGCACAAGTTTTGATGACCGCTCCTTCCAAACCGGAGCATCTCACATGAAGGATCATGGTTTTCCAAAAGGAGACGTGTCAATTCAAACTCCTATGGCCGGTGACTTCATCGTTTGGCCTCATAAAAATTTCCATGGTACGCAATCACCACTATACCACGGGTTTGATTTTCTAGTGCATTTCAGGTATCGTGAGCTATATTTAAGACATTTTTTGAGAGAAACGTGCATTTTGGGCATAAAAATAAAATTACAACCGGAACTGCATGTGCTGTCGAAAGGGATGAGGATCGCCATTCGATCCGGGAGCATCCAATAGTGCAGACGTACGATCCGTGGGGTTTGGGTTCTGTCCAATCAGAATACACGACTCAAATCATGGGCCGGGTGGCGGGGTTTGGTTGGCACACAACTTTCATCAACGAATCGTGTGCTATTCGCAAACCAGATTGCATATTTTTGTTCACACATACTGTAGTGAGATCGATTGAGTGTGCTACCTCTATGATATAATAATAATAATAATAATAATAATAATGATAATAATAATAATAACAACAATAAAAAACAATTCATATTCATTGCCTGAGCTGACAACATATCAAGGTCAACACATTAACGATTCTTACAGCAACAGAAAACCGGGAATAACTCACCAATTCAGTACACGCGACAGTTCTAAATTGAACGAATTAAGTTGCATGGTAGGCATAAAGACTAGTCTCAGGGCTTAATTCCCATGTACATGGGGGAACTGGGATCATTAAGTTGACCCCGAATGAACTTGGGTTTTTTGATGATTTTACGCTGCTCTGTTGCATGGGTGCGTGATTCCTTGGTTGGCAACTCATCAAATTCATCGTACTCGTCCTCATCGGCAACATCGTCGATACCCAGTACCCTTCTCTTCCCATGCATCACTAAATGGCCATTCTTATGCAAGGGGTCTTCCACAAAGAAAATCTGGGCAACATCGCTGGCAAGAATGAATGGGTCCGCGTGATATGCCATCGTTGTCCTGTTAACATAGGTCTTCCTGTACTCATCAACCCTTACCTGACCAAGAGGGATCCATGCGCACCTGAATAATGCCACCTTAACTTTCGCATAGTCAAGCTCCCAAATCTCTTTGATGGTTCCACAGTATACCCTTTTATCAGCTTCATTTACAGTCATGCATTCTATTCGAATAGAGCTGTTCTGATACGAGGTCTTCTTATCACGTTCCTCAGTGTAGAACGTGTATCCATTTATGTCATATGCTTGGTACGTCAACACCGTAGGTGATGGCTTTTGTGCCAACCACATAGCAATGTCATCGATGGATCCTTATGCCAAACGATTCTTCAGCTATTCGGCGAACTTCTTAGTGTGCTCCTTCATCTCTACTTCTGATGAAGGCACCATTGGTAAGAAGCTTTGGCGTATCTCCGCCAAGTGTTATTCGACATAAGCAATGAGAACTGGGCTGTTAAGCAGTACCGTCAAATGGGATTTCTCTGCCAATTCTCTGGGTGCAGCCATTTGCGTGCCAGCAAGGACCGGCTTACCTTTCAGCCTTCCCTCGTGGCGAGAGAGGGGCAAACCTATAGGTCTTTGTTTCATGTATTCAGTGCAAAACTCAACCACCTCCTCCGCGGTATAACCTTGTAGGATGCTTGCCTCCGGATGGTTTCGGTTCCGACAAAAGCGCTTCAGTATTCCCATGAACCGCTCGAAGGGATACATGTTGTGAAGAAACACAGGACCACAATACTTTATCTCGTCGACAAGGTGCATAGTGAGATGGACCATGACATCAAAGAATGACGGTGGGAAAAAAATCTCTAGGTTGGATAATATTCTTGCAATATCATCTTGCATATGATCCAACTCTTCAGGATTTACAACTTTCTGCCATAGTTGGTTGAAGAAATCACAGAGGTCAATGAGTGTGTTTCTTATATCTTTGTCGATCAGATTCCTGATGGCCACTGTGAGGATTTGTGTCAACATTATGTGGAAATTATGTGACTTCATGTGTCCCAACTTCATTTTACCTGAGCTCACATCCACGAGACTTCTGATGTTTGGGCAGTAGGAAGAGGGTGTCTTAACTGACAACAAATAGGTGAAGAACTATGTTGCTTCTTTTGTACTGAAATTGTAACTCTCGCGAGATTTGATGAATTTGTCATCATCTTCTGCTTCACTCTTGCATTGTGATTGATCAACAAGCATATCGAGCCATGGACCGTCACCATCCTTTCTTTTACCTTTAATCTTGAGCAGAGTACCGAGGATGCTTTCACATACGTTCTTCTCTATGTGCATGACATCGATGCAGTGACGTACACGTAGAATCTCCCAGTAAGGTAATTTCTAGAACACCGATTTCTTCTTGAACACTTGATCCTTGGGTGTTAGTTTCACCGTCAAAGGTTGGTTCTTGCCAAGCACAACATTAATTTTTTTAGCCATGTTGTGGACCACCTCCCTTTCATTGGGTCTTGGGCCCTCAGCTGCCTCTGCCGTACCATCAAATTCAGCTTTCATCTTTCGGTATGCGTGATTTTTCCGTAAGAACCTATGATGACGCAAATACACTATTTTGCATGAGTTGGGAAGTCTTCTGCTAGCTGTCCTATCCATGCATGCGACACACCCTACATCTCCCCTTGTTTTCTACCCTGATGTGTTGCCTAATGCCGGCATATCTTGAATGGTGTGCACTAGCATCACATGTAGATCGAAAATCTCCTTTCTGTAAGCATCATAACATTTTACAGCAGGCGCATCTATCCACACTGTCAGCAGTTCTTCTACTAATAGCTGAAAGTAAATGTCGATGTCATTTCCAGGTTACTTCAGGCCTTGGATAATCATTGACATCATAATGTATTTTTCCTTCATACACAACCAAGGAGCTAGGTTATATATGCACATAAGCACCGGCCATGTGCTGTGATTGGTGCCCATATCGCCAAAAGGATTCATCCTGTCAGTACACTCCCCGAGCCTTATACTTCTAGGATCCTTGGAAATTTTTTCAAACTTGTTGTCGATTAATTCCCACCGAGCCCCATCTTTCGGGTGCCTCATAAACCTATCCACAATTCGCTCATCATGATGCCACTGCAACCTCTTTGTCTCTCTAGGGTTTGCAAACAAACTCCTCAACCTTGGAATTAAAGGCAAGCACGAAACAACCTTGAACGGGATTCCTGTCTTGATCTCGTCGTCCAATTTGTACTTTTCCTTTGCTCTCCTGCACTTGTATCGTGCATGCTTGCATGTGGGACATGAACGATAACCTTTGTACTCACCACGGTACAATATACAATCACTACTAGGGAAAAGGCTAGCAGCAACGCGGGTTTTAGGTGTATCAGTAGCGCGGGGACCTGCGCTACTAATAAGGCGCTACAGCTAACACGTAGCAGTAGCGTGTGCTCACCAGCGCTACTGCTACACAAGTGTAGTAGCAGCGCGCTTAATGGAAGCTCGCTACTGCTAATAGCTATAGCGCGCTTCTCCTGTGCGCGCTACTGCTACTACCGCACTACTGCTAACTTTTGTCCACTCGCTACTGCTAATTTTAGTAGTTTTTTTTGGCATATTTGTTTTGTATTTGAACAGGCTTTATAGAAGAATATTTAGCACATACAAATGTCATCATGATACACATACAAATGCCTGCGAGACCACAAATGTAATCATAGCATATACATACAAATAGTCTCATCATAATCATCATCCAACACAAAGTGGTATCTTGTCATCATCTCGAAAATAGTGATAGATGCAAGTCTCGAATACTTGCAACTACAACGTCATCCATCTAAACAAAGGTATACGCGAGAAGAGCTATCACTATGAGTGATAGCGGAACTATGCAGTACATGAGGTGGCGGTTACGAGTCCTCTCTCGCTCTAGTGTGAACCTCAAGTAACTAGCTTCTCCTTCTTTTCTTCTTTTGAAGCCTTTATGGCTGGCACCCGAGAACCCATTCACTTGCGCCTGACACTCATGCCACTCGTTGTACACCCCCGGAACCTTCCCTTTGTACACGACATAGCACTTCCATCTTGCCATCAAGAAACTAGGTACCTTTTAGAGATGCATGTTCATGAAGAGGATGTACAATCATATATATGCAACAAAATATACTAGAGCAACACCGAAAAAGAAAGGGTTAGCAACTAGATGCAACATACAGTACGCAAATTAATTAACTAGAGGTACGCAGGTCATCGTACGCAAACTAACAAAGTAGCGTTACGCAAGTTCGGCAGGGACCGTGGACATCACCAAGTTTCATCGCTACAAAAAGTATACAAGTTCAACCGACACATATCATCATCATCGGCATCATAAATCACTAGAAGTTCCATCCTTCCATATCATCGAGGATGGACCCTAGCTTCTTGAACGGCGTGAGGTCTAGACGTTGCATGCCTATGCGAGTTCGGACGTCAGCTCGCGATATAGGGCCGTGGTGGAACATCCCCTTCTCATCGACGACTTCTTTCATGATGATCGTCGCAATGTCGCTTTGGATGCGAAAGAAGTCATCTCTAAGTTTATAATCCTCTTCTCCATGAGATTCTAGCCACTTGTGGATATGATCATCATTTCTGCTTCTCATGCGAAGCTTTTGGTGATCCGTGTTGAACTGAATCATGAGATGGACGATGTAGAATCCATCCTTCTTGCTTGGTTTTGGGACATGGATGCAGGAGAAGTTAGTTTTATGCGCGAAACCCATCTTCTTGTTCCTTTGTTTCCTGATCTGCATGTGGCCACCTCTAATGCTGAAGCCTTGGAGAGCATCATCTAGAATATTCATTATGTGGGTGTAGTCTTTTTTCTCGTAGTCTCTGGAAGGGTCAAAATACACGGCGTGGGAGACTTGCGAGTAAAGAACGATAAGGACGGCGCGCCCGTTGCTGCGGGGAAAAGACACCTCAAATTATTCCCCATATGACAGAGAAGGAATGATTGAAATGTATGAAAGGGTTGTCCAGAACTGACTTACTTTGGATGATAAGGCACGAGGACAATTTCCCGGTCCTTATTCTGTACCATGAAGTTTTGGAGGTACTCCCTAGCAGTTTCACGCTCAAAGTCGCCGAGACTCAAGAAAGACTCGTGCATGTAGTACGGATCCGCCACACAGATTTGCGAGAGTTCTTCACTCTTCATGACGGAGCTCATATGTAGCGCAAAAAGGCGGACGATTGTAAAATCGAGCCGCCTTGTCAGAAACATCTCAAAGATATGGTCAAACCGCAGGAAGAACACCTCCGCGGGCCGTGTGTCGACGTAGCACTTCCCCTCAGGCACACAAGCCGCATATGTCGGATATCCTGGATCCTTTGAGGCTAGTAGGCTTTTCTTAGTCGACAGCACATGGTCATGCAGTCTCCTGAGATCCCCTGATAGTGCCTCCAGCGGTTTCGGCGGTAGCATCGGCTCGCCCATGAGATGGAACATGGCCGCACCTTTCACGGGTACACGCTCTTCAGAATGCATCGTCTGGCTACTTTATGCTCTGGCTTCTTTGGAGGCAGTTATCTTCCCCGATCTATTCCTCTCCTTTTTCTTGGGCACACCTTCCAGACCCTTCCTTAACCCCTGCCCCAGGGTTCCTAGGATAAGCACTGTATGACCCCCGGCTAGTTGAGCTTGTGTTGAGGCGACATCTTCAGGCGTGTCCTGTGAGGAATTCATGAAGAGAGACTTTTTGCAATCCTTCCAACGACCTTCCTGCCCGGGCATATCATCCATATCCTTATTTGCATGCTGATAGCCTGATTCGTCATATGGTTGACTCATCATATCTATGTCACAGTCATATGCGTTTGTATTGAGGAAACCCATAGGGTCGACCTCCTTCTCATCATCCATTCTCTGTTCTACAGGACTGATTACATCAGCCAGTACTATTGCACCCCCTTCATCACGTCGTTCGCCATTCTTACTCAGCACTACAGGAGCTGGTAATTGCGTAGGCGGGGTGGTGGTCTCCGCACATGCTTGTTGATGTGTGGTTATTGGTGTGCTCTCGGCCGGCTCCAGACGAATAAGATTCTTCGGCCATAGCGGCACCCAACCCTTGCAGTTTCCAATCTGTGGCGGGGTCTCATCGTCCTCTCCCACGGGATATACCAGAGGAGGCAAATGCTCGTGCCCCGATTTCACACTGGACAAGTTAACCCTGAAGTGCCCAGCGGGGATCGGCTGGTTGTGGAACGTGGGTTGCATGGGGTTCATTATCATTCCCTTTCCCACGTCCACCTTCTGGCCTTTGATCAAGTAGAGTATGGTGCACGGGGTTTCTTCGCCCTGCAAACACATATGTCTGTGGCGTAAAACATCCGAAAGGCAACGAAAATGGAATATTCTATATATATATGTTGGTGCAACATGTAATTACCGTGACAGCGTCGAGCTCAGCCAAAGACGAAGGCCCACCTAGCGCGCCAGAGACTAAGGACAGGCTGCTATGAGCGGGAGCGACCGCGAGAGGAGGCCCGGTTGCGTGAGCAAGTGATGGTGCGGTGTTGTTGTTGTTCATGGAGTTGCTCCCGACGAAACTGGGCATCGGGAAATCATGTACCGTCTTGTCTGGATTTTCCTTCATCCAGTTGATGATAGCTGGAACCAAGTTAGTAGCGAAATCATTTCTGCAGGCAGTTACAACTGCATTGACTGCCTGCTGTAGCAACTCATTTTTCTCCTCGGCTGTTTTTTCCGCATCCTCAGCTGCTTTTTTCTTGACCGCAAGCTTCACCTTTGCGTCGATGTCTGCCTGACTAAACTTCTTTTTCCTCTTCTTGGCCTCCGGGCCCTCGTTGTAAAACACCTTCCACGTGGCGCCGTCTCCAGCGCCGTGCACAAGACCATATTGCAGCCGCTGGCCCAAAGGGAGTCCCTCAAGTGAACGAAGGAAATCGATACTGCCAGTTTTCCTTTTTCTTTTCCTTTATTTTCTCCCACTTTTATTTCCCGAGAGCAGTGAACGAAGGGAAGGCGATATATATTGCATCATTTGACGGTTAAATATGTATACAAAATAGGAACATATATATTACATCATTGGACCCATGCATAATAATGGCTAAGTGTGTATACAAAATAGGAACATATATATATATATTACATTGTCGTGTTGTGCAGTCCAGAGTAGTCAAGCTCCCAGATCTCCTTGACCCTTCCATAAAATTGTTCAGTTGCGCCATTGTCGGTGCCGGTCATGCATTCCATCGTCACCCCTGAGTTCTGATCATCACTGTCCATATCTTTGGCCTCCGTGTAGAACGTGTATCCGTTGATATCATATGCCTGATAGGTTACGAGGTTGGGGGAGGGGCCATGTGCTAAGGCGTATATGAGCAATCCGTCCTTAGATCCCTCCTCTGGGGGATTAGCAATAATATGCTCTTTGAACCAATGCAGGAAAGTGGAGTTGTGCTCTCTAGTAACTTCGGTGTCCGTCCTGCATACCCCCCGGTCATGATACTTCTTTGCGATAATTTCTTTGTGCAGTGCCACGAAAGGATCTACCTCGTCTAGGTGTTGTAGCACTACCAAGTTTGCTCTGTCAAAGTCGCTGCGTCGATCTGAGTATGCCACGTGCAGTTCCCTGCGACCGTTGTAGTGACCTTCTCCTTCGAGCCTCCCATCGTGCTTGTTAACGGGCAAACCAACACTAACACCAGGCGGCTGGTCTACGCCATATAGAAAATTCTCATAGAAAGAGATGCACTCTTGTGTCACATAGCCCTGGACAATGCTTCCATCCGGACGGGACATGTTACGAACGAATCCTTTGATGATCCCATTCATCCTCTCAAACGGCATCATGTTGTGCAGGAATGACGGCTCCAGGTCTATTATGTCATCCACAATATGGACACACAGATGCACCATCACGTCAAAGAAAGCGGGCGGGAAGTACATCTCAAGCTCATTCAGTATCACAATGATCTCTTCCTGTAGCCTCCGGAGCTGCTTCACACTGATCGACTTTCGAGAGATGACGTCGAAAAAGTTGCAGAGACCAATAAGCGTGTCACGGACGTGCTTGTCCATTATCCCTCTAAGGGCAACAGGTAGTATCTGCGTCATCATCACATGACAGTCATGGGACTTCATCCCGCTAAACCTTTTCTTGTCCGTGTCTAGATATCTGTTTATCTTGCCACAGTAATCGGAACTAACTTTGACTCCGGTAAGGCACTTAAAGAATTGATGGATCTCAGCCTGACTTAAGGTGAAGCAAGAAGGGGGGCAATATCCTTGGTCTTATCCGACATGTTCATCAGTGTTGCGAGCAACCTCTCAAGGACATTCTTACAGATATGCATTTGATCAAGGCAATGAGGTGTATCGAGTTTGTGCCAGTACTCCAAGTCCCAGAACACAGACCTCGTCTTCCATACCTTCAGCAGCGGCTCCGGCGCCTTTCTCATCGTCTTCCCCAACGCGGGGCACTCCTTCCAGTTTTTCAACAGCTCATCGATTTCGGCACTGCTCCGCTTACGTGGAGGTCCTCGATGCTCAGCGTGACCATTCATAGATCTCCACGGTTTCTCCACGGGTCGTCCTGTTCGAGCCATCTTCGATGCCCCATGTACACGATTTTCCCAGACCCGCCATCTTTCCTTGACGTTAGCTGCTGAGACGTCGTATCATCCATGCACCGCGTGCATCCGCAATATCCATGGCACACCTGGCCTTCCACATATCCGTAACCGAGATAGTCCTGCACTGTCGTGATCAGCGCGGCTCTCATGTTGAAATACTCTCCTTTGCTGGCGTCCCATGTCTTGGCCGGTGTTTTCCATAACGTGTCCAACTCCTCTTGAAGTAGCCCCAGATACAAATTAATATTATTTCCTGGTTGTTTCGGCCCTTGAATAAGCATGCTCATGTGAATGTACTTCGATTTCATGCACAACCAGGGGGGAGGTTGTACATCCATACAAACACGGGCCATGTGCTATGGTTGGTGTTCTGGTTGCCAAACGGGTTCATGCCATCGGTACACGCACCGAGCACGATGTTCCTTGCATCACATTCAAAATACCGATAGAAGCTGTTCAACACTCTCCACTGGCTTCCATCCTTGACGTGTCTCAGCTTCGGATCATCTCCATCGTCGGGCTTCTTCCTCTCCGCGTGCGAGCGCATTAGCTTTGCTTCCTTGGGATCTACAAAATACCTCTGGAGACGGGGAGTGATCGGTAAGTACCATACCACTTTCTAGGGACATTTCTTCCCGGCCTTCTTGTATCGAGAAGCATTGCACACTGGACAGCTTGTTTTTTCCACGTGCTCCTTCCGATAAATTATGCAATCGTTGATGCATACATGGTATCTAACGTGTGGCAGATCAATAGGGCACACGATCTTCTTGGCCTCATCAACACTACTAGGACATAGATTACCCACGGGAAGAACATCCCTTAGGTACTTGAGATGCTCATCGAGGCTAGTGTCGGTCCATTTGTTTTTAGCCTTCGTCTTCAGGAGTTGGAGCGTGAAACTCAAGCGGGTCACCTCAGGATTGCAACCATCATACAATGGAGTGTTCGAGTCTACCACCAGTTGCTCCAACTTAGCCTCCTTTCTAGAAGCAGCTCTCTCAGTACTCGTCTCCTTGCGAAGCAATGCTTGAACATGAGGGTCCCACACGATTGAACTTAGTACCGACGAACTCTGCTGCGTGGAGTCCATGTCGTTCTCTCCGCCGCCATGTCTAGACCCTTCTCCGCCGCCATGTCTGGCCCCTTCTCCGCCGCCATGTCCGGCCTCTTCCCCACCGCCATTATCGATCATCTCTTCGTCTTGCCCCGTGTCATCATTGCCTGCCCCGTTGGCATCCTCAACATCGTCATCCTCATCTTAAATTATCCACCTAGTATAGCCATCCATGAAACCAGTCATGAGCAGGTGCGCTTCGACACGACCATCGTCATGGGGGTCGAGCCAAACTATTCCTTTGCATTTTCGACACGGACATAAAACCTCTATCCGCTTATTTTCTTTCATGTCCTGCACCGCCGACCGCAACCACCTGTCCACCATCATTCCACTGACCATCGTCAACTCTGCACGGTAATAATAAACAAATTGATTATAAAAATGCGTGCATGCATCAAAGTCATACAAAAATTTGGCATGACCTTCCTTAAAAATAGGACATATATAGATCTAGAGTTTGCCCGGAATTCGCCGAAACGGAAATAAATCGACATTTCGGCAAAACATAGGCAACTCAAAAGCACAATTTGGCATCAACTCATGCCACACACACAATTTCCATAAACATATCACACACACATAAACATATTTCCATTTTGCAAAAGCATGAAATTTTAATAACCTATATCTCGAGATCGAGCACACGGTGGAGATGATGATGTAGGGAGATCAAAAGTGCACAAAGCTCTTCTTGACAAAGATAGATCTAGTTAGGGGGCAAATAGGTCACTTAACTAAATACTACATCTACCTAGCTACCTAATTTGGGAGGAGACAACTTCAACTAGTGGAGGGGGAAGGAAAAAGAGAAAGGAGATGCATTAATGGAGGTGGTGTAGTTAGGTAGGAGTAATGAAGAGAGAGAAAGGTAGGTAGAAGAGGGAGAGTAATGCGGGAGAAGTATTGAGGAAGAAGAAGAGTGGGAGTGGGAGAGGTAGGGGAAAGGGTGAGGAGTGGGAGGGGGAGGGTGGTTGGGGAAAAGGTGGTGGGTGCGGATTAGCAGTAGCACGGGACGTAAAACGCGCTGCTGCTAAGAAAGTAGCAGCAGCGTGCTTTCGGTACAAGCGCTACTGCTAATCGGGACCAAAAGTGTGCCCGATTTGAAAATTAGCAGCAGCGACCTCAGAAAAACCGCGCTACTGCTACAGCTATAGCAGTAGCGCGGCTCGCGGCACCGCGCTGCTGCTAAATGGAGTTGGGTGGGCACTGTCGGTCCATATTTGTAGCAGCGCAGGTTACGCCGAGCGCGCTACTGCTAAGCACTTGTTAGTAGCGGGGTTTCCACACCCGCGCTACTGCTAATTAGCAGCAGCGCTCCTTTTTGAGCCGTGCTGCTGCTAAGATTATGTGTATAGGGTTTTCCCTAGTAGTGAATCATTCACACAAGCGTGTATCTTCTGTACTTCAAGTTCCAATGGGCAAACAATTTTCTTTGCTTCATTCGTTCTTCTAGGGAGCACATTATCTTCCGAAAGAATTTCTTTCAAAAGACCTAACATCTCTGTGAAGACCTTGTTTGATAGACCATTTGTTGCTTTAAATATGATAAGCACCAGGGTGGCACTCAACCTGGAATATTTCTTTTTGCAACCTAGATACAATTCTTTCTTGGATTCTGCATCAATGGTTGGCAGATCCTTGTACCCAATCATATCCTTTTCTGGGCCCTCAAAATATGCAATCATAGCAGCAAAATCTGGCATATCAAGATCGTCGTCATCTGCGTGGACGTCTTGGTTTTCCGGTGGGCATTTTGGCTTTCTGGTGTTCCATTGGTAGCTTGACGCCTCTGCCCCGATGTTAGATTCAACATCCATGTGACACTGATCGGGGTTTGGCATCTCGCTGCCCTGGGTATCTTCATCCATGACCTCCTCTTCACCGTGTCTAGTCCAACGTGTATATCCATCCATGAATCCCCTAGAGACTAAGTGCATCTGGACATCTGCAACTTCATGTGACTCTGTATTGGCACAATCAGTACATGCACATAGGATGTAATCCGCATCACCAATTCTCCTCTTTGTACTTTCAGCCAAATTCATGAACTCTGTCACGCCACTGATAAAATCTGCGGTTTTTTGATTCTTCAACCATCGAGATCGTTCCATCTGCAACAGACGAATGGTAATTAAAAACAAAACAACAACATTAATACATGGATTAACTGCTGCCCAGAGATGCGTGCATAAATCACAAGGTTTTATTTTAATAATTACTGAGGGCACTCCATGTTGTTATCCAGACGTGCAATGACAAAAATTAATGGCCAGTCAATTTACACGCAGATTACTAGTACAACACTACACTTAGGAATTGAATACCTTAATCAAGCCACTCATGAAAAGAATACCTTAATTAATTAGCCGCGCGGCGACCTCCACCCAGCAGACAGACAAGTGCGATGCGGCGGCACGCCGAGACAGCACGATCGAGGAGCAAATCTTAGTGCGGCTGCCGCCTGAAATTCGACCACCACTATCCCGCCATCGACCGCAATGGATGTGCTCGAATCATGCCGCCGCCGACCTTGATGGTTGAGCTCCTCCTATCTCCCGCCACAGACCGAGGATTTACCTCCTATGACGCTACCACCGCCCACCGACCGAGGATTGACCTCTTCTCTAGTAGCCGCTGCCTAGGCCGCCGCCACCATCTCTATACGCAGAGCGGCTATTTTTTTGACGAATATCCGCGGAGCAGCTGTTTACATGGTATCTCACCGTAACTCAATTATATGGACAGGGTAGTACATCACATACAGTTATGTAACGACAACCATGTCTAACCAACATTGTCTTCTCACACGGTTTGGTGCGGAAATTGTGTGACACGTTGTAATACCTAACACAAACGACATGTAAAAACAGTGTGCGTATACAACATATATATAGTGCCATTAGTAGTTCCCGACCGTTAGCTTATCTCCATAGTTTCCCCATTTCCCCCAAATCCCTACATAGCCTCCAAATTCCCTCGGGTGGCGCTGACGTTGGGGGAATGCAGACGAGTGGTGTTGATGGTTTCGGTGCGGCTGCTCCTGCTCGTATCGCCGCCACGACGGCGGTCACCGCTGAGCACTTTCCTAAGGTCATCAGAAAGCAGGTGTACTACGGATCCAAATCTGTAACACCCACAATGCGGCTATATCTCCCACGTGTCGGGGCACGACTTAGAGGCATAGCCGCATGGTAGGTCTGTCGCAAGAGGGGTAATCTTTACACATCCAATGTACTGAATAAGAAAGGGATAAGGAGTCGGCTTACAATCGCCACTTCACACAATACATAAATAATCCATACATAATCCAAAGTACAAACAAAGGTCCGACTACGGAACCAAAATAAAGAAAGACCACCCCAAATGCTAGATCCCAAATCGTCCCAACTGGGCTGCACTACTGATCATCAAGAAAGGAAACATAGTAGCGACCCAAGTCTTCGTCGAATTCCCACTTGAGTTCGGTAGCATCGCCTGCACTGGTATTGTCGGCACCTGCAACTTTTTGGAGGTATCCGTGAGTCACGGGGACTTGGCAATCACACACCCTCTCGATCAAGACTATTTAAGCTTATGGGTAGGAAAGGGTAGTGAGGTGGAGCTGCAGCAAGCACTAGCTTATATGGTGGCTAACATACGCGAATGAGAGCGAGAAGAGAAGCAACACACGGTTGAGAAGCTATAAGTGATCAAGAAGTGATCCTGAAGCTACTTCCTGGACCGTGTTCTCTTCCCGGACACCGCCGAAAACATACCATCACGGCTACACACGCGGTTGATTCATTTTAATTAAGTTAAGTGTCAAGTTCTCTACAACTGGATATTAACAAATTCCCATCTGCCCATAACCACGAGCATGGCTTTTGAAAGTTCAAAACCCTACAGGGGTGTCGCAACTTAGCCCATCACAAGCTCTCACGGTCAACGAAGGATATTCCTTCTCCCAGGAAGACCCGATCAGACTCGGAATCCCGGTTACAAGACATTTCGACAATGGTAAAACAAGACCAGCAAGACTGCCCGTATGTGCCGACAAATCCCGATAGGAGCTGCACATATCTCGTTCTCAGGGCACACCAGATGAACACTATGTACAACTAAAACGAACCCTCAAGTTTCCCCGAGGTGGCGCTGCAAGTGGCTCTGTTTTGGACCAACACTCAGGGGAGCACTGGCCCGGGGGTTTAAAATGAAGATGACCCCCGAGTCCGCTGAACCCAAGGGAAAAGGCTTAGGTGGAAAATGGTAAAACCAAGGTTGGGCCTTGCTGGAGGAGTTTTATTAAAAACAAACTGCCAAGGGGTTCCCATAACACCCAACCGCGCAAGGAATGCAAAATCAAGGAACATAACACCGGTATGACGGAAACTAGGGCAGCAAGAGTGGAACAAAACACCAGGCATAAGGCCGAGCCTTCCACCCTTTACCAAGTATATAGGTGCATTAAAGTAAATAAGAGATAATAATGATACCCCAACAATATCCATGTTCCAACATGGAACAAACTTCATCTTCACCTGCAACTAGCAACGCTATAAGAGGGGCTGAGCAAAGCAGTAACATAGCCAAACAACGGTTTGCTAGGAAAGGTGGGTTAGAGGCTTGACACGGCAATATGGGAGGCAATGATATAGCAAGTGGTAGGTAGCGCGGCATTGCAGTAGAGCGAACAACTAGCAAGCAAAGATAGAAGTGATTTCGAGGGTATGGTCATCTTTCCTGCAAAGTTCTCAGAGTTGTCGAAAGCTTGACCCTCGTAAGCATACTCAACAGGTTCCTCGGTCATGTACTCGTCTCCCGGCTCTACCCAAAGCAAGAACACAAGCCAAGGACCAACAATCAATCACGGTGCAATGCACAAGCAACATGATGCAAAACATGGCATGATATGCGAGATGTGATATGCAATGCATATGCGGGCTCCGGAAGGAAAAGAATGATCAAGGCATCAACTTGGAAAACCAAGTATGCCGCTAGAAAGATGAGATGATTTCGGGTGAAATCGATATAAAGATCACCGAAAACGGATGCACGGTTTGCAAATGGCAAGCAAAACAAGAATGACACAATTCTGCGACTAACAGCACGATGCCACTTAGAATGCAACAAGAAACTAAGCTACTGCACCCCAACATAACAAAAAAAAATATGACAGTGATGTACACAAGATGCTTGACAAAACATGAACACTGAGATATGGCTAAATCACACAAAAGCAGGTTTAAACAAGCATGGCAAAAGTGCAAAAGATATCAGCTTCACAGACTTTGTGAAAATAACAACATGCCAGGAATAACATCAGGAAGCCATGTTTAGAGCAAGCAAACAACATGCTACAGGAACATATCGTAGCAAACCAAGGAATGGCATGATTCTACTAAATTCATAGAACAAAAGTCCCTTAATGATCATGCCCCAAAAAGGCACTGAAGATATGGTGGCACCCATGTAAACATAGCAAGTTTTATTAACAGTTTTGGACTTAGCAGAAAAACAGAGCATGGCATAAACAGAATTATGAAGGCATCTTTGCAAGCTCAAACCACTCATCAAAAAGCCTTGCATGACAAAACAAGCATACTAATAGCAAGATGACATGTTCATGAAGCTAACCATGGCAAGATCAAGCTCATAGGATGCAAGGATCGCTAGCAACAACCATGGCAATATTGATTAACATGTTAACATTATGCCAGGAACATTTTATAGCAAAAGTAGGGCAAGAACACGACATGCTAGGGTACTCCAGAATTGCATATAGGGGCATGTATGGATAGAGCATAACCATATGTTCAAAACATCCTTACTGAAGTATCTCAAAACAAGCATGGATATCACTATAGCATCAAGTTTACATGGCATCAAAATAACAGCAGGCAAAAGACTTGGCAAAAACCTAAGTCCCTGAAAACAACAATATCACGAAGCCTAGTTTGCATGCTTGTGCTAGTCACCACATTATCAAAACAATTCAAGACAAGCACCTCTGTAAAGATGGCATGACATAGTTAAAAACACATGTAGAGCTCATGCCCATATGAAGCACACATCAAATGTGACAAAAAAGACAAATCACCATGATATGATAAGTAACAACAGTTAATATTTTATAGCACTCTTGCATCAATGATTAGGGATCAATATGAACTCAAACAAGCATGCCACAATGGAATGAAATGAAGAGAATATCACAATGAACATTTTGATATATCATATGCATGAAACAGAGCTACGGTCATGGAGATATGATACATTGAACAGAGGCATAAAAATGTCACAAGGAAAAGACTTGGTGGAATATCACCTCGCCCAGATCTAGGGTTCTTCATGGGCGCGTGAACCGAGGACGATCGGAGCACTCGCCGGAGTTGGTGGGAGGCGGATCCGGTGAGGAGAAGGGCGGGGAGGTCGCCGGAGGGGCGGGGCGGCGCCGGAGTTCGCAGGCGGCGGAGGGCGGCGTTGGGCGAGGCGAGGCGACGGGCGAGGCAAGGCGGTGGAGGGTGGCGGCCGGAGCAGGCGGCCGGGGGCGGCGGCTCGGCTCGGGCGCACGGGCCGGGAGGGTCCCGCGTGGGCCTGGCCGGCCGGCGGCAGCGCGCGGTGGCGGAGGCCACATGGCGCTCTCGGAGTGGCTGGGGCGCGGTGGCGATTTTGTCTGGTCCGATCCGGATGTGTCCGGCGGCGAATGAGGGTGGAGCTAGGGTTTCATCTACACGAGAAAAACGGAGAGGAGCACATATTTATAGATAGAAGGAGGTAGGAGTGTCCAAATGAGGTGTAGTTTTTGCCCACACGATCGTGATACGATGACGGAGGACATGGAAGTGGTTTGGATGGGTTAATGGGCTGTTTCGGAGGGGTGTTGGGCTGCAACACACAAGAGGCCTTTGCGGTTACCCGGTTAACTGTTGGAGCATCAAACAGACTCCAAATGGAACGAAATTTGACAGGCGGTCTACCGGTGGTGTACCAAGGACACTTGGCAAATCTTGGTCCATTCCGAGAACGTTTAACACCCGCTCACGAAAAGAGACAATAGGGGTGCGCCGGTGCATGTGGGAGTGTCGGATTGCAAAACGGACAACGGGGAAAATGCTCGGATGCATGAGACGAACACGTATGCAAATGCGATGCACATGATGACATGATATGAAATGCATGACATGAACAAAATGCAAAACAAAGACAAAAACCCAACCACGAAGGGAATCTCATAACTTAAAGCTGAAAATGGCAAGAGTTGGAGTTACAAATATGGCAAGTTACATCCGGGGTGTTACAACACTCCACCACTACGAAAGGATCTTGTCCCAAGATCTAGGACTGAAAGAACTCCGGATATTCAGAACGGAGGTGGTCCTCGCGTTCCCAGGTGGCTTCTCGGTCGGAATGGTGTGACCACTTCACTTTCAGGAGTTTGATAGACTTGTTGCGAGTCTTGCGCTCGGTTTCTTCAAGAATAGCAACATGATGCTCATGATAAGACATATCTTCTTGGAGAGCAATCTCTTCGAAGTTGATGGTGCGCTCAGGAGTCTTGAAGCTCTTGCGAAGCTATGACATGTGAAACACATCGTGCACATTTGCGAAGTTGGATGGAAGCTCAAGTTGATAGGTGAGGTCACCTCTTTTGCCAATGATCTTGAAAGGACCCACGTATCTAGGGGCAAGCTTCCCTTTGATACCGAAGCGACGAGTGCCTTTCATTGGAGAGACACGGAGGTAGACATGGTCTCCGATCTCGAAAGCCAAGTCATGGTGCTTGCTATCATACTAACTCTTCTGGCACAATTGCGCGGCTTTGAGATTTTCACGGATTACTTTACACATTTCTTCAACTTCTGTGATTAAGTCATTGCCAAGAAGTTGGCGCTCACCAGTCTCTGACCAATTGAGAGAGTATGACACTTTCTGCCATAGAGAATCTCGAATGGGGCCTTACCCGAACTCGCTTGGAAACTGTTGTTGTAGGAGAACTCGGCATATGGAAGACAATCTTCCCACTTCATACCAAAGGAAATGACACAAGCCCTGAGCATATCTTCAAGAATTTGATTGACTCGCTCGACTTGGCAACTAGTTTGAGGATGGAAAACTATGCTGAAGCGAATGTTGGTGCCCATGGCCTTCTGAAAGGAGTCCCAGAACTTGGAGGTGAAAATTCTTCCACGATGTGAAGATATCAATTGCGGAATGCTGTGCAAAGAGACAATCCTGGAGGTGTATAGCTCTGCCAGCTGAGCTGTTGTGATAGATTCTTTGATTGGAAGGAAATGAGCCACTTTTGTAAGCTTGTCGATGACAACAATGATAGCATCATTTCCACGCTTGGACTTGGGAAATCCAGTCACGAAGTCCATCTCGATATGATCAAACTTCCATTCTAGAATAGCAAGAGGTTGGAGGAGACCAGCTGGCCGTTGGTGTTCTGCTTTCACCCTTCTACAGACATCACATTCGTTCATGAATTGAGCAATTTCTCGCTTCATTCGAGTCCACCAATACGACTGCTTGAGGTCATGGTACATTTTCGTACTTCCAGGATGAATGGATAGAAAGGAATTGTGCGCCTCGTTCATAATGACTTTCCTTAGATCACCTTTAGGGACCACAATTCGATCCTCGAAGAATAGAGTGTCTTTGTCATCAATGCGATAGCACTTGTACTTGGGTTGGCTCTTGGCGATCCCATTTTTTACCTTCTTCACCATGGAATCCAGGAGTTGTGCCTCACGAATTTGATCTTCCAAAGTAGGAGAGACTTGGAGGTTGTCAAGAAAGCCTTCAGGAACAACTTGGAGATTCAGTTTGCGGAAAGCTTCACAAAGGTCCGGTTGGAAGGGCTTGAGAAGTAAGCCTTCCTGCTCAAAGCATCTACAATGACATTGGCCTTTCCTGGAGTATATTCAATACTTGGATTGTATTCTTGAATCATTTCAAACCAACGAGTCTGCCTGAGGTTGAGGTTGGGCTGAGTGAAGATGTACTTGAGGCTCTTATGATCAGTGAAGATGTCCACTTTCCTTCCTAACAAGAGATGTCTCCACGTTAATAATGCATGGATAACTGTCGCCAACTCAAGATCATGAGTGGGGTAGTTCCTTTCGTTGGGCTTCGACTGGCGAGAGGTATAGGCCACAACTTTCTTCTCTTGCATTAACACAGCACCGAGACCTTGCAAGGAGGCATCACAGAAAACTTCAAATGGCTTGGTTTCATCAGGAGAAGTCAAGACAGTAGCTGTGACTAACTTCTCTTTGAGGGTGTTGAAAGCAACGTCACATTCAGGCGTCCAGACATACTTGACATGCTTCTAGAGGAGGTTGGAAAGAGGCTTTGCAATCTTAGAGAAATTCTCAATGAATCTTCGACAATAGCTTGCAATCCCAAGAAAACTGCAGAGCTGCTTGACATTCTGAGGAGGTTCCCAATTCACAATTGCAGACACCTTCTCGAGATTAAAAGTGATGCCCTTGGCGGAGATGATATGACCAAGGTAGAGGACCTCATCAAGCCAAAACTCACACTTTGAAAACTTTGCATAGAATTGATGCTCTCTGAGTTTGTCAAGCACCAATCTCAAATGCTTAGCATGATCCTCCTTATTCTTGGGAAGGACCAAGATATCATCGAGATACACCAGGACGAAATCATTTGTGTAAGGGTAGAAGATGAAGTTCATTATGCGAGAGAACGTTGAGGAGCATTGACAAGGCCGAAAGACATGACAGTATATTCATAAAAACCATAGCTTGTTCTGAATGCTGTTGATACGTCTCCAACGTATCTATAATTTTTGATTGCTCTATGCTATATTATCTACTGTTTTGGACATTATTGGGCTTTATTATCCACTTTTATATTATTTTTGGGACTAACCTATTAACCGGAGGCCCAGCCCAGAATTGATGTTTTTGCCTATTTTAGGGTTTCGAAGAAAAGGAATATCAAACGGAGTCCAAATGGAATGAAACCTTCGGGAACATGATTTTCTCACCGAACATGATCCAGGAGACTTGGACCCTATGTCAAGCAACTAACAGGGATGCCATGAGGTAGGGTGGCGCGCCTACCCGCCCAGGCGGACCCTCCACCCTCGTGGGCCCCCTGTTGCTCCACCAACGTACTCCTTCCTCCTATATATACCTACGTACCCCCAAATGATCAGATACGGAGCCAAAAACCTAATTCCACCGCCACAACCTTCTGTATCCACAAGATCCCATCTTGGGGGCTGTTCCGGAGCTCCACCAGAGGGGGCATCCATCACGGAGGGCTTCTACATCAACACCATAGCCTCTCCGATGAAGTGTGAGTAGTTTACCTCAGACCTTCGGGTCCATAGTTATTAGCTATATGGCTTCTTCTCTCTTTTTGGATCTCAATACAATGTTCTTCCCCTCTCTTGTGGAGATCTATTGGATGTAATCTTCTTTTTGCGATGTGTTTGTTTAGACTGATGAATTGTGGGTTTGTGATCAAGATTATCTATGAACAATATTTAAATCTTCTCTGAATTCTTTTATGTATGATTGGTTATCTTTGCAAGATTCTTCGAATTATCAGTTTGGTTTGGCCTACTAGATTGATCTTTCTTGCAATGGGAGAAGTGCTTAGCTTTGGGTTCAATCTTGCGGTGTCCTTTCCTAGTGACAGTAGGGGCAGCAAGGCACGTATTGTATTTTTGCCATCGAGGATAACAAGATGGGGTTTTTATCATATTGCACGAATTTATCCCTCTACATCATGTCATCTTGCTTAAGGCGTTACTCTGTTTTCATGAACTTAATACTCTAGATGCATGCTGGATAGCGGTCGATGAGTGGAGTAATAGTAGTAGATGCAGGTAGGAGTCGGTCTACTTGTCTCGGACGTGATGCCTATATACATGATCATACCTAGATATTCTCATAACTATGCTTAATTTTGTCAATTGCTCAACAGTAATTCATTCACCCACCGTAAAATACTTATGCTCTTGAGAGAAGCCACTAGTGAAACCTATGGCCCCCGGGTCTATCTTCATCATATTAATATTCCAATACTTAGTTATTTCCTTTGCTTTTTTTACTTTACTTTGCATCTTTATCACAAAAATACCAAAAAATATATTATTCTATCATATCTATCAGATCTCACTCTTGTAAGTAACCGTGAAGGGATTGACAACCCCTTATCGCGTTGGTTGCGAGGAGTTATTTGTTTTGTGCAGGTACGAGGGACTTGCATGCAACCTTCTACTGGATTGATACCTTGGTTCTCAAAAACTGAGGGAAATACTTACACTAGTTTGCTGCATCATCCTTTCCTCTTCAAGGAAATCCAACGCAGTGCTCAAGAGGTAGCAAGAAGAATTTCTGGCGCTGTTGCCGGGGAGGTTCGTGCAAGTCAAGATTTGACTCCCGACAACAAGCCATTTCTGGCGCCGTTGCCGGGGAGTCTACGCAAAAGTCAACATACCAAGTACCCATCACAACCCTTATCTCCCGCATTACATTATTTGCCATTTGCCTCTCGTTTTCCTCTCCCCCACTTCACCCTTGCCGTTTTATTCGCCCTATCTCTCTATCCTCCCTCTCTTTCTCTATTTGCCTCTTTTTGCCCGCTTGCTTTTTTGTTTGCTTGTGTGTTGGATTGCTTGCTCGTCATGATGGCTCAAGATAACACTAAATTGTGTGACTTTACTAATACCAACAACAATGATTTTATTAGCACTTCGATTGCTCCTCTTACCGATGCTGAATCTTGTAAAATTAATGCCGCTTTGCTGAATCTTGTCACGAAAGATCCGTTTTCCGGCCTTCCTAGTGAAGATGCCTCTACCCATCTAAATAGCTTCGTTGATTTGTGTGATATGAAAAAGAAGAAAGATGTAGACAACGATATTGTTAAGTTGAAGCTATTTCCTTTTTCGCTTAGAGATCGTGCTAAAGCTTGGTTTTCGTCTTTGCCTAAAAATAGTATTGATTCTTGGAACAAGTGCAAAGATGCTTTTATCTCTATGTATTTTCCTCCCACTAAGATCATCTCCCTTAGAAATGATATTATGAATTTTAAGCAACTTGATCATGAACATGTTGCACAAGCTTGGTATAGGATGAAATTAATGATACGTAATTGCCCTACTCATGGTTTGAATTTGTGGATGATTATACAAAAATTTTACGCTGGGTTGAATTTTGCTTCTAGAAATCTTTTAGATTCGGCCGCCGGAGGCACTTTTATGGAAATCACTTTAGGAGAAGCTACTAAACTCCTAGATAATATTATGGTTAATTATTCTCAATGGCATACTGAAAGATCTACTAATAAAAAGGTGCATGCGATAGAAGAAATTAATGTTTTGAGTGGAAAGATGGATGAACTTATGAAATTATTTGCTAGTAAGAGTGTTTCTTCTAATCCTAATTATATGCCGTTGTCTACTTTGATTGAGAATAATAATGAATATATGGATGCGAATTTTGTTGGTAGGAACAATTTTGGTAACAACGCGTATAGAGGAAATTTTAATCCTAGGCCTTATCCTAGTAATCCCTCTAATAATTATGGTAATTCCTACAACAATTCTTATGGAATTTATTGTAAGATGCCCTCTGATTTTGAATCTAATATTAAAGAATTTATTAATTCGCAAAAGAATTTCAATGCTTTGATTGAAGAAAAATTGCTTAACATTGATGAGTTGGCTAGGAACGTTGATAGAATTTCTCTTGATGTTGATTCTTTAAAGCTTAGATCTATTCCTCCTAAGCATGATATCAATGAGTATCTCAAAGCCATGAGAATTTCCATTGATGAGTGTAAAGAAAGAACCGCTAGGATGCTTGCTAAGAAAGATGTCTTTATAAGAGCGTGTTCTTTTATTTCCTATGAAAATAAAGATGAAGATCTAAAAGTTATTGATGTGTCCCCTATTAAATCTTTGTTTTGCAATATGAATCTTGATAATGATGGGACTGAATATGATCCACATTTACCTAGAAGGTGTTCCAAAAATTCGGAGTTTTTAGATCTTAATGCTAAATTTGATGAAAGTGGGATTGAAGAAATTAAAACCCTAGATGTTGCTAAACTCACTATTTTGGATTTCAAGAAATTTAATTATGAAAATTTCTCTTTGATTGATTGTGTTTCCTTGTTGCAATCCATGCTAAATTCTCCTCATGCTTATAGTCAAAATAAAGCATTTACTAAACATATCGTTGATGCCTTGATGCAATCTTATGAAGAAAAACTTGAGTTGGAAGTTTATATCCCTAGAAAACTTTATGATGAGTGGTGACGATGTCCTGGACTAGGGGGTACTCACCACGTCGTCTCCCGATCTATTAGATTGGGCCGAGGACCCCTGTGGCTGTATACTCATGGGCCAGTTCGGACAACTGCCGCATACAAGGAAGATTCCACAAGACTTGGCGATCAAGACAAGGACTTCTCCTCACCGGCGTATTCGGCTAGGACTCTTGTTAACCTAGGCCTCTGGTGCATTATATAAACCAGGGTCAGGCTAGTCGATAGATCAGATATACACATCAACAATCATACCATAGGCTAGCTTCTAGGGTTTAGCCTCCTTGATCTCGTGGTAGATCAACTCTTGTACTACCCATATCATCAATATTAATCAAGCAGGACGTAGGGTTTTACCTCCATCAAGAGGGTCCGAACCTGGGTAAAACATCGTGTTCCCTGCCTCCTGTTACCATCCGGCCTAGACGCACAGTTCGGGACCCCCTACCCGAGATCCGCCGGTTTTGACACCGACATTGGTGCTTTCATTGAGAGTTCCGTTGTGTGATCGACAAAGGATCGATGGCTCGCCTGCAGATCAACTGCGACTTCGGCATCTTCGTCACCAGCTCGACTGGTCACCTTGGTTCGACCAAGAATTGCGCCCCGTGTTCGGATCACCATGTCCGGACAAGGGCCTTCATCAAACATCAACTCCGATCTCTATCAAGATCACGGAGGAATCATCTATGGAGCTCGGGGGCTCAACGTCAACATTGCCCTCAAGCGACCGTGCTATTTTTCTGGACAGCGAACTCGTATCTGCCACCACCACCTCCTCGAGTATCGCTTTGACGATCGCTTTGGTGGAATTGTGCGGAATTGAGTCTAGAACAACCCTGGAAAATTTTGTCGAGTTCCGATGAAGGAATCTCTGGCAATCCATGATATACCGGAGCCCTGTCAAATCTGGACGGGAATTTGGATGAGTTTAGGGCGTGGTGTCCAGCTTCTAGCTCGGACGTATTTTGGAAGATCCAACCGTTGATCGGCTGCGGAATTCCTATATCTACCACCTCCCAAAATTTCGGCTCGATCCGACCGTCCAAACTCTGGGAACCTTCCGATTAGTGCATCACTTTTCGGATCTGTTTTCTGCGCGAAAACGAATCCGACCCGAGTTCATTTTTTTTATGAACAGGATTTCGGACATCCCTTTTGAAGGAAGTTTTGTATGGGGTATTGTGTTTTGTTCCCGAACACATACCACTAACTGTAAGATCTTTTGAACATGATCTTCAACATCATGCTGGTGTCAAACCAGTCCGGCAATATTACTCCATGGCTGCCGACCTGCGCTAGACACAGCGTCACTTTGTTGAGCCGAGCTCAACTTCTTCGGATCATCATCTCGGCAAGCCGAACAAGAGCCCGGCATTGTGAAGTATAAATCATCACCAACATCGCCGCCCCATGGATTACACGGAGCGGGCATACCGGCATTGCCGCACGGTCGCTTCATCAAGCCGGCATCGACCACGTCACGACCTGCATAGACAGGGCCGCACTATTGCTTCTTCAAGCTGGTGTCCATCACGCCGACCTACTTCGACTCATCGGCTGACATCGAGGCTTCAACATCTCGGCTGGACCGGGGCTTCGCCATCTCTTCATCAACCTACTCCGGACACTTCGGCGTCACTAGCCGACCAGCTCCGTCACGTTAGCTGGGCCGAGGGCTTTGCCTCGGCGAGTCAACCTTTACCAGCATTGCCATGCCGTCGTTTTATCACCCATCAGGCAATGGGTGTGCGAAGCGGGTCCCAATTTTAGGCATCACCTTCCTTCGGATTGCTACAACAAATAAACCAGGTGCTATTAATCCCAGTATTTTTTGCTTGTTTGGGTTCATTTTTCCCAAGGAATTATTACTCTGGTTTGTCCGTCATATGTACACAGGTCTATCAAATGGTGGCTGCATTAACAACAGGCGCATGGTGGTTCGGTCAGTTTCCGTACATAGTCCGGCGAACGCCGCACTCGGAGCTCGGACCGACCTGCGAATTCAGGCTTTGCCACGCCTTTACCGCATCACGCCGACGCCCTGCATCGACTTGACTTCGGCGCCAGGCCATATTTATTTTATTACTCACTTTGCATAAATTATTTATTATGCAACGATTTTTTTAATTATCATTATTACTATTATCTCCAGTTTGCACTATTTTTTGTGCACAGGAAAATGATCCGGGGACTTCGGCGTCACTCTGCCGGTCTGCATTGATCGTGCTATGTCACCACTTCGGCGTGTCAAGCTCTCCGCTCCGCCACCTCGGGACCGGCTTGAGGGATGGAACCTTGCCCCGCATCAAGCTCGGACCGCGTCATCAATACCGAACACATTAACCAGCTAAGTCGCTTTCATGCTCAAAGCTTTAATTTCTAATTTGTGTTCGGTTCGACCAAGCATTATACTTTTTTGGAAAAAAGTTGCTTGTAAATTTTTTTCCTTTTCTAGACTTTGTTTGTGACGCATAAATTCAAATACCCCGTTCACTTGGGGGCTTCCTTTATGAAGCTTTTCCTGTTGCATATGATTATACTTGTACGGCTTCGTTCCTTGTTCGTGTATTACGCCACAATATGCACCACATTGACTTAAGCGATTTGCAAGCTGGGTTGCCTCGCTCCTGTGTTTACCCCTACGTTCCCGATTGTTCGGCTAGGGAGTAAAGGGAGCACCTCTGCGATTGTCACGATCGGGTCACCCGAGCCGGACATCAGACTGGGTGAAGCCGAAAGCTAGCGCTCTTATAGTTATTCAATGATGGTCGGCACACAACGGAACTCATGAGTACAAAAAATCTATTGCACAAGTCTCATAATAACAATGAGCACCGAAGAAAGGTATCGGTGGGGTACTATTTTCTTCGAAGATGCTTCTTACACTTCACGGTAATATAGCATAAGTTCCCTGAGTGCGCTTTGTCTGTTACAGCCTTATGGCCTGATTGCCTGGTTATTGGAAACACCGTCGATATTCTCGACCGATGGAGTACATAACACTTTTCGGTCCTTGACCGAAGAGGGAGAAGCTGACGGTCGGTTAAGACGCGTTTAAAGTTCGGTTGAACATAGATATGGTATAAGTACTTCGATACATGCAATCATTCTTCTACCCAAGTCACTTGGGGGCTCTTAAGTTTATTTGAGCCATTTTATAATAAGTGTTCTTCTTCTTAGTCGTTGCAAAGTTTTATTATTATTTATCACTCCTTTTATCGACACGAGTGTGCGGTCACTAGCCGGGGAGCCTAATTTCTCTCTCAAAGCCGCTAGAGTTTAGTTTGCTAAACTAGCCTGATGAGAAGTACTCCGCCCTCGGGATAGGAGGTTGAAGCCGTAGGCTGACCCGCTCGAAGTCTTGAGATAGGATGTATCATGTTAAAGCACGACAGAAGCACTTCTTTTTTCTAAGACCAACTTTCGGATTGGCACCGAACACTTGATATTGTTCGGACGTCATGTTTTTACTGATGTTTCTTGGTTTTCCAAGATTTTTGGCACTTTTAAACTATTTGTGCTTTTCCAGCATTAGTCTCGCAGTGCAACGCCGGACACCTTTTGGGATTCGGCAAAAACATTCTTAGATATTACTATATATGCATCGGTTTCGAATTGTGTCTTCGGTCAATAGTTGGGTTGCCCGGCTCCTGCACTTGCTTCCTACGTTCCGTTTTGTTCGGCTAGGCGTGCAAAGGGAGAACCACTGCGATTGTGCTTCTAGCTCACATGGTTAAGCACCTTAGTGGAGAAAGCCGAAAACTGACTGTCACAATAAGCGTAAACTGGTCAGCGATCCGATGACTATGACAGGCCATTCATAACATTGACCGAAGTGTTTACGGCTTGACCTCGACTGTCGCCGAACACTACCGGGGGCTATTAACTGGCCTCCCAAACTAAATCCTCGATATTTTGCTCTTACATTCGAGTTGAGGTTTCATGATCATGCTTAGCATGACAACCCAAAGAAAGGAACCGATAGCGGGACTATTTTCTTTGGAATACATTTCTTCTGTTAAACAGTAATATAACATATCTCTCTGCGTACCTTTGTTTATAAAACCGTGTGTCCAGATTGCCTTGTTTGTCATAAATCTTTGCCCTCATAAAGGCTTTATAAAGTAGGACAAACACTCCTCGGCTACTGGCCGAGGAGGTGGAAGCCGATGGTCGGTCAACAAAGTTTTGTACAATGCGGATCCGAGCATTAATGACGTAAAGTACTTGGATACATAGAGTCATTACACATAATTTATGATTTTACTATGGATATTGATCCTTAATTCGGCCACCCGTGCCCGCATTAAGGCTCGGGGGCTACTGGGCTTCGGGTTATTATTTACAAATATTAAAGGGGCACATCGATCCCCTGATCTGGTGTTGCCACCCGACCAGTGTCTCGGGGGCTACAGCATTGCTTGTCCAATGCAGAAAATTTTATGTGCAATATAGTTTCCGAGGAGATTTTGATCCTCAGGTTGGTCGGCCGCACCCAACCCGAGTCTTGAGGACTGAGCATGCCGCTTTTGTGTCCCGAAGTATTCTGCCGAGCTAGGACTTGATCCTCAGGCCGATTTTGCAAATCAACCTCAGTCTCAGCGGCTACTGGGATCAGTGGTCTTATGTCATCCTTCATGTGCATCTCGGGTTTTAGACCGATACACACCTTGAGGGCTACTGGCTATATATCTCGGCAGAGAATAAATTGCACCAATAAAAATATTGACAAAAAATCGGCCCATAGTCGGGGTGGTGCACCACCTCGGAAGCAGTCCGGCATAAAGCTCGGGCGCTAGTGGCTGGCTCCATAGAGGGCATTTCCGGCATTAAGCTCGGCTAAACTCCTTCAACTTTTTTGAACCAAGGTGATATGACACCTCGGATATAGTCCGGCATTGGAGCCTGGACACAGTCCGGCGTTGGAGCTCGGATATATTTCGGTGTTGGAGCTCTGATATACAGTCCGGCGTTGGAGCTCGGATACATAGTCCGGCATTGGAGCTCGGATACATTCCGGCGCTAGAGCTGGGAAGCGGTCCGGCGTTGGTGCTCGACTGCAAAAGATACCTCGAATGCAGTCCGGCGTTGGAGCTCGGACGCAAGAGGACCCTGCCTCCCAGGAACAACTTCAAACCCGAGGTGTGGCATAAAAATAAACAAGGCATTGATAAAGGCCGGAAACTTAAAGGGGCTCCTCGGAAGAATCAAAGATAAAGAAGATTTGTTGAACCAGTTTTCAAGACCGGCAACCGAAGACGAAGAACAGTTCGGAAGAATCGAGGAGCGTCCCTAACTTGAAGACCGGTTCAGGGGGCTACTGACGGTGTCCTGGACTAGGGGGTACTCACCATGTCGTCTCCTGATCTATTAGATTGGGCCGAGGACCCCTGTGGCCATATACTCATGGGCCAGTTCGGACAACTGCCGCATACAAGGAAGATTCCACAAGACTTGGCGATCAAGACAAGGACTTCTCCCCACCGGCGTATTCGGCTAGGACTCTTGTTAACCTAGGCCTCTGGTGCATTATATAAACCAGGGCCAGGCTAGTCGATAGATCAGATATACACATCAACAATCATACCATAGGCTAGCTTCTAGGTTTTAGCCTTGTTGATCTCGTGGTAGATCAACTCTTATACTACCCATATCATCAATATTAATCAAGCAGGACGTAGGGTTTTACCTCCATCAAGAGGGCCCGAACCTGGGTAAAACATCGTGTTCCCTGCCTCCTGTTACCATCCGTCCTAGACGCACAGTTCGGGACCCCCTACCCGAGATCCGCCGGTTTTGACACCGAAAAGTGGGAAGCAACTATTTAAATTAAGATTAAAGATCATGAGTTCTATGCTTTATGTGATTTGGGTGCTAGTGTTTCCACGATTCCAAAGACTTTGTGTGATTTGTTAGGTTTCTGTGATTTTGATGATTGCTGTTTAAACTTGCACCTTGCGGATTCCACTATTAAGAAACCAATGGGAAGAATCAATGATGTTATCATTGTCGCAAATAGGAATTATGTGCCCGTAGATTTTATTGTTCTTGACATAGATTGCAATCCTTCATGTCCTATTATTCTTGGTAGACCTTTCCTTAGAACGATTGGTGCAATTATTGATATGAAGGAAGGAAATATTAGATTCCAATTTCCGTTAAGGAAAGGCATGGAACACTTTCCTAGAAATAAAATTAAATTACCTTATGAATCTATTATGAGAGCCACTTATGGATTGCCTACCAAAGATGGCAATACCTAGATCTATCCTTGCTTTTTATGCCTAGCTAGGGGCGTTAAACGATAGCGCTTGTTGGGAGGCAACCCAATGTTATTTTTATTCCTTGATTTTTGCTCCTGTTTAGTAATAAATAATTTACCTAGCCTATTTTTTGTTTGTGTTTTTTGTGTTTAATTAGTGTTTGTGCCAAGTAGAACCGTTGGGAAGACTTGGGGAAAGTCTTGTTATCTTGCTGTAAAAAACAGATACTTTAGCGCTCACAAGAACTGCTGCCATTTTTATTTGGAAAGTAATATTTATTTAATTCTTTTTGCATATTTTGACAGATTCTGTTTTTCGTGTGTTGTTTGCTTATCTTGATGAATCTATGGCTAGTAAAATAGTTTAAAAACCATAGAGAAGTTGGAATACAGTAGGTAACACCGTTATATTAATGATTCTAGTTTTTGTTTGCTTATTTTGATGAATCTATGGCTAGTAAAATAGTTTATAAACCATAGAGAAGTTGGAATACAGTAGGTTTAACACCAATATAAATAAATAATGAGTTCATTACAGTACCTTGAAGTGGTCTTTTGTTTTCTTTCGCTAACGGAGCTCACGAGATTTTCTACTTTAAGTTTTGTGTTGTGAAGTTTTCAAGTTTTGGGTAAAGATTTGATGGATTATGGAACAAGGAGTGGCAAGAGCCTAAGCTTGGGGATGCCCATGGCACCAAGATAATCTAAGGACACCTAAAAGCCAAAGCTTGGGGATGCCCCGGAAGGCATCCCCTCTTTCTCTACTTCTATCGGTAACTTTACTTGGAGCTATATTTTTATTCACCACATGATATGTGTTTTGCTTGGAGCGTCTTGTATGATTTGAGTCTTTGCTTTTTAGTTTACCACAATCATCCTTGCTGTACACACCTTTTGAGAGAGCCATACATGATTTGGAATTTGTTAGAATACTCTATGCTTCACTTATATCTTTTGAGTTATATAGTTTTGCTCTAGTACTTCACTTATATCTTTTAGCATCCTAATATGCTAGGTATTCAAGATTAGTAAAAATCTTCCTATGAGTGTTTTGAATACTAAGAGAAGTTTGATGCTTGATGATAGTTTTGAGATATGGAGGTAATAATATCAAAGTCGTGCTAGTTGAGTAGTTGTGAATTTGAGAAATGCTTGTGTTGAAGTTTGCAAGTCCCGTAGCATGCACGTATGGTAAATGTTATGTAACAAATTTGAAACATGAGGTGTTCTTTGATTGTCCTCCTTATGAGTGGCGGTCGGGGACGAGCGATGGTCTTTTCCTACCAATCTATCTCCCTAGGAGCATGCGCGTAGTGCTTGGTTTTTGATGACTTGTAGATTTTTTCAATAAGTATGTGAGTTCTTTATGACTAATGTTGAGTCCATGGATTATATGCACTCTCACCCTTCCATCATTGCTAGCCTCTATAACACCGCCGGTGCATCCAAACCCCGTGATATGATACGCTCTTTCACACATAAACCTCCTTATATCTTCCTCAAAACAGCCACCATACCTACTATTATGGCATTTCCATAGCCATTCCGAGATATATTGCCATGCAACTTTCTACCATTCCGTTTATCATGACACATTCATCATTGTCATATTGCTTAGCATGATCATGTAGTTGACATAGTATTTGTGGCAAAGCCACCGTTCATAATTCTTTCATACATGTCACTCTTGGTTCATTGCATATCCCGGTACACCGCCGGACGCATTCATATAGAGTCATCTTTTGTTCTAGCATCAAGTTGTAATCATTGTGTTGTAAATAAATAGAAGTGTGATGATCATCATTTTCTAGAGCATTGTCCCAAGTGAGGAATAAAAAAAGGAGAAAGGCCATAAAAAAGAGAAGGCCCAAAAAATGTGAGAGAAAGAGAGAAGGGACAATGCTACTATCCTTTGCCACACTTGTGCTTCAAAGTAGCACCATAATTTCATGATAGAGAGTCTTTTGTTTTGTCACTTTCATATACTAGTGGGAATTTTTCATTATAGAACTTGGCTTGTATATTCCAACAATGGGCCTCCTCAAGTGCCCTAAGTCTTCGTGAGCAAGCAAGTTGGATGCACACCCACTTAGTTTCTTTTGTTGAGCTTTCATACATTTATAGCTCTAGTGCATCCGTTGCATGGCAATCCCTACTCCTTGCATTAACATCAATCGATGGGCATCTTCATATCCCATTGATTAGCCTCGTTGATGTGAGACTTTCTCCTTTTTTTGTCTTCTCCACATAACCCCCATCATCATATTCTATTCCACCCATAGTGCTATGTCCATGGCTCGCGCTCATATATTGCGTGAAAGTTTATAGGTTTGAGAATACTGAAGTATGAAACAATTGCTTGGCTTGTCATCGGGCTTGTGCACGATGAGAGCATTCTTGTGTGACGAAAATATAGCATGACTAAACTATATGATTTTGTAGGGATGAACTTTCTTTGGCCATGTTATTTTGAGAAGACATAATTGCTTAGTTAGTATGCTTGAAGTATTATTATTTCTATGTCAATATTAAACTTTCATCTTGAATCTTTCGGATCTGAATATTCATGCCACAATTAAGAAGAATTACATTGAAATTATGCCAAGTAGCATTCCACATCAAAAATTATGTTTTATCATTTACCTACTCGAAGACGAGCAGGAATTAAGCTTGGGGATGCTTGATACATCTCCAATGTATCTATAATTTTTGATTGCTCCATGCTATATTATCTACTGTTTTGGACATTATTGGGCTTCAGTATCCACTTCTATATTATTTTTGGGACTAACCTATTAACCGGAGGCCCAACCCAGAATTGCTGTTTTTGCCTATTTTAGGGTTTTGAAGAAAAGGAATATCAAATGGAGTCCAAACGGAATGAAACCTTTGGGAACGTGATTTTCTCACCGAACATGATCCAGGAGACTTGGACCCTACGTCAAGCAACTAATAGGGAGGCCACGAGGTAGGGGGCACACCTACCCCCCCAGGCGCGCCCTCCACCCTCGTGGGCCCCCTGTTCCTCCACCGACGTACTCCTTCCTCCTATATATACCTACGTACCCCCAAACAATCAGATACGGAGCCAAAAACCTAATTCCACCACCACAACCTTCTGTATCCACAAGATCCCATCTTGGGGCCTGTTCTGGAGCTCCGCCGGAGGGGGCATCCATCATGGAGGGCTTCTACATCAACACCATAGCCTCTCCGATGAAGTGTGAGTAGTTTACCTCAGACCTTCGGGTCCATAGTTATTAGCTATATGGCTTCTTCTCTCTTTTTGGATCTCAATACAATGTTCTCCCCCCTCTCTTGTGGAGATCTATTCGATGTAATCTTCTTTTTGCGGTGTGTTTGTTGAGACCGATGAATTGTGGGTTTATGATCAAGATTATCTATGAACAATATTTGAATCTTCTCCGAATTCTTTTATGTATGAATGGTTATCTTTGCAAGTCTCTTCGAATTATCAGTTTGGTTTGGCCTACTAGATTGATCTTTCTTGCAATGGGAGAAGTGCTTAGCTTTGGGTTCAATCTTGCGGTGTCCTTTCCTGGTGACAGTAGGGGCAGCAAGGCACATATTGTATTATTTCCATCGAGGATAACAAGATGGGGTTTTTATCATATGGCATGAATTTATCCCTCTACATCATGTCATCTTGCTTAAGGCGTTACTCTGTTTTCATGAACTTAATACTCTAGATGCATGCTGGATAGCGGTTGATGAGTGGAGTAATAGTAGTAGATGCAGGCAGGAGTCGGTCTACTTGTTTCGGACGTGATGCCTATATACATGATCATACCTAGATATTCTCATAACTATGCTTAATTTTGTCAATTGTTCAACAGTAATTCGTTCACCCACCGTAAAATACTTATGCTCTTGAGAGAAGCCACTAGTGAAACCTATGGCCCCCGGGTCTATCTTCATCATATTAATCTTCCAATACTTAGTTATTTCCTTTTCTTTTTTACTTTACTTTACATCTTTATCACGAAAATACCAAAAATATATTATTATATCATATCTATCAGATCTCACTCTCGTAAGTGACCGTGAAGGGATTGACAACCCCTTATCATGTTGGCTGCGAGGAGTTATTTGTTTTGTGCAGGTACAAGGGACTTGCGCGCAGCCTCCTACTGGATTGATACCTTGGTTCTCAAAAACTGAGGGAAATACTTACGCTACTTTGCTGCATCATCCTTTCCTTTTCAACGAAATCCAATGCAATGCTCAAGAGGTAGCAGCTGTCTTGGGGATATCTTGTTCACGAATGCGAATCTGATGATAACCCATACGGAGGTCAAGCTTGGAGAATACTTTGGCACCTTTAAGTTGCTTGAATAGATCATTGATGTTGGGAAGTGGATACTTGTTTTTTATTGTCTTCTTGTTCATTGGACGGTAGTCGACGCAGAGTCGTTCCGTTCCATCCTTCTTCTTGACAAAAAGGACACCACAACCCCATGGAGATGAACTCGGTCTGATCAGACCCATACGCTCTTGTTCATCGAGTTGTTTCTTCAACTCCTTCAACTCCTCTGGTCCAAGCTTGTAAGGACGTTTGCAAACAGGTTCCATACCAGGCTCAAGATCGTTAATGAATTCAACTGGCCAATGAGGAGGCATTCCTGGAAGCTCTTCTGGAAAGACGTCTTGATATTCACAAACGACTGGAATCTGAGAGATGGCATTCAACTCACCCTTCTCATTCAGAGAAAATAGTCGAATGGTATCATCATGAGCGACATAAATGATCACATCCTCAGAAGAGTGTGTCAATTGAATCTGCCTGGCAGCACAATCAAGCTGAGCCTTGTGCTTAGAAAGCCAGTCCATGCTGAGAATTAGATCAATATCCGAGTCACCAAGAACAATTGGAGAAGACAGAAAATTATAGTCGCCCATCTCGATAGACACATCCGGGACGCAATTATTAGATGTCATTTGCTTACCCGGGGACACAATCTTCAACGGGAAAGGAATCTTTTTGGTCACAAACTCATGCTTGGAAACAAAAGGTCTTGAAATGAAAGAAAGTGATGCACTAGTATCAAACAATACTTTTGCAGGAAAGGAGTTAACTGGAAGGTTACCCATGATCACTTTGAAGAATCCTCTGCCTGAGTTGCGTTCATCATGTTCACCTTTGCAACCTTGGAATTATGCTTGACCACTGCATTGCTAGAAGATCTCACGGGAGGAGGAGGCGGAAGGCTCCTTTGGTTGAAGCATTTGTTTGCATAGTGCCCTTTCTGCTGACACTTGTTGCAAGTAACCTCTGAGAGCGGACAGTGATAAGGAGCACTTGACCTTGGAGTATGAGACTGAGCTTTGTTCTGATAGCCTGGGTTCGGTGGGTGGGAAGATCCATTTCCACCTTTGCTCTTCTGCTGATAAGGCTGACGAAATGGAGGAGGAGGAGGCAACCAGACATTCTGTTGCTTAGCTGCCACTTGTGATGAAGAACAAGATTGAACTGCATCCCTGACTCTCTTCTTATATCCCTCACACTTGAGCTGAGCAGCTTCTTGCTTTAGTGCCATGTTGTAGAATTGATCGAACTCGGTCGGCTCAAGAAGCACGAGAGCTAACTGCAGATCCTCTCTGAGGCTACCTCTAAATTGATAAATCATACTCTTTTCATCAGGGACGTCTTGTTTAGCGAAGCGGGCAAGTTTCTGAAACTGGATATTGTATTGATACACGGACATGCTGCCTTGCTGGAGATTGCAGAACTCCTCATGCTTGCTCTCAGCAACACTTGGTGGGATGTGATGAGCTTTGAAGTCTCGGAGGAAATCATTCCAGGTAATCACACGACCTCCTCTGGAATCTCTGTATTGTTGATACCACTCAGCAGCTTGATCCTTGAGTTGAAACAAAGCAAACTTGACAAAGTCCTCAGGTATGACATTGCTACATTCAAAATGTTTGCAAATGTCAACGAGCCAATCGTCGGCGTCTGTGGCCTCGACACAGTTACCGAAGGACTTCGGCTGGTTTGCGAGGAACTGGTTGAGGGTAGCAAACTGAGGCTGATTGTTGCCTTGACCTTGATTTCCTTGGTTGCCTTGCCCTTGGTTGCGCTCTTCCAAGAGTTGCAAAAGCATCTGAGTGTTGGTGTTGGTGGCTGCCATGACAGCTTGCCATGCCTCCGGAGGTGGAGGTGGTGGCGGATTCTGACGCGTTGGAGGAGCCATCCTGAAGAGGTTGACATTCGTTAGCATCTTGAAAGACATATATTCATGCTGAATCAATGGATCGAAATTGCAACATAAAGTCTTAACATTCAAACAAGGATGAACAAATGAATTCCGAAGTAAATCATCACACTTCCATTAAGTTCATAAGCCACATAGATAAAGGTAGATGAATAAAGCAACAAGGTACGGATATGAACAAATAAGTGGTAAGGATTACCCAATCACAAACCAAATATCTGCGGGAAGAAATACTAGAGCTACTTAAATTCCTACCTATAAAACTCCCGAAACTTTCTGGTTATGCAATCAGGTGTTGGGGATACAGGGGAAGCATAATATCTCACCCAAAACTAACAAATCCTACATCCAGCTGTATCCATCCTTCAACACATAACCAAGAAACCTTCGGAAATCATGTACCTCAACCTTCAAAAAGCATCCGTTATACGAGTTATGGCAATACTCCTGAACTCCTGCCCCAGTACTGGGTGGCGTCGAGGTTATCTCACCAACAACTGCATAAAAGAGATTTTCGATGCCGGCAAACTCAGGTATTCCAGAACTGCAACGATAAAATTGCGACGACAACACCTTGGAGCTCAACTCCCCGGGACACTGCCACAACCCCTAAATGTCAGGAGGCACCAAGAACAATGTTCTCGTCACAAAACCATCGGAACGATTCCAAGATACCCGCGTGATCCTAATTTTTTTGATGAAATTTGAGGAGAGAAGAGTCAAAACTCTACGCCAGGAGTCCTCACCAGAGCGACCAAGGGACTGAGGAGTAACAATAATCCTTCTCTTCGATATATATAATCCTAAGACTTAAAACATTTTTTTCTAGACTCAACAACATCAGCGATTCGATCAAGCACGGGGCTCCTAAGTCGGGGAAGGCTCTGATACCAACTTGTAACACCCACAATGCGACTATATCTCCCACGTGTCGAGGCACGACTTAGAGGCATAGCCGCATGGTAGGTCTGTCGCAAGAGGGGTAGTCTTTACACATCCCATGTACTGAATAAGAAAGGGATAAGGAGTCGGCTTACAATCGCCACTTCACACAATACATAAATAATCCATACATCATCCAAAGTACAAACAAAGGTCCGACTACGGGACCAAAATAAAGAAAGACCACCCCAAATGCTAGATCCCGGTCGTCCCAACTGGGCTCCACTACTGATCATCAGGAAAGGAAACATAATAGCGACCCAAGTCTTCGTCGAATTCCCACTTGAGTTCGGTAGCATCGCCTGCACTGGTATCGTCGGCACCTGCAACTATTTGGAGGTATCCATGAGTCACGGGGACTCAACAATCTCACACCCTCGCGATCAAGACTATTTAAGCTTATGGGTAGGAAAGGGTAGTGAGGTGGAGCTGCAGCAAGCACTAGCTTATATGGTGGCTAACATACGCAAGTGAGAGCGAGAAGAGAAGCAACGCACGGTCGAGAAGCTATAAGTGAGCAAGAAGTGATCTAGAAGCTACTAACGTTCAAGCATAACACAAGACCGTGTTCTCTTCCCGGACTCCGCCGAAAAGAGACCATCACGGCTACACACGCAGTTGATTCATTTTAATTAAGTTAAGTGTCAAGTTCTCTACAACCGGATATTAACAAATTCCCATCTGCCCATAACCGCAGGCACGGCTTTCAAAAGTTCAAAACCCTACAAGGCTGTCCCAACTTAGCCCATCACAAGCTCTCATGGTCAACGAAGGATATTCCTTCTCCCAGGAAGACCCGATTAGACTCGGAATCCCAGTTACAAGACATTTCAACAATGGTAAAAGAAGACCAGCAAGACCGCCCGGATGTGCCGACAAATCCCGATAGGAGCTGCACATATCTCGTTCTCAGGGCACACCAGATGAACACTACGTACAACTAAAACCAACCCTCAAGTTTCCCTGAGGTGGCACTGCAAGTGGCTCTGTTTTGGACCAACACTCAGAGGAGCACTGGCCTGGGGGTTTAAAATAAAGATGACCCTTGAGTCCACGGAACCCAAGGGAAAAGGCTTAGGTGGCAAATGGTAAACCAAGGTTGGGCCTTGCTGGAGGAGTTTTATTCAAAGCGAACTGTCAAGGGGTTCCCATAACACCCAACCACGTAAGGAACGCAAAATCAAGGAACATAACACCGGTATGACGGAAACTAGGGCGGCAAGAGTGGAACAAAACACCAGGCATAAGGCCGAGCCTTCCACCCTTTACCAAGTATATAGGTGAATTAAAGTAAATAAGAGATAATAATGATATCCCAACAATATCCATGTTCCAACATGGAACAAACTTCATCTCCACCTGCAACTAGCAACACTATAAGAGGGGCTGAGCAAAGCGGTGACATAGCCAAACAACGGTTTGCTAGGAAAGGTGGGTTAGAGGCTTGACATGGCAATATGGGAGGCAATGATATAGCAACTGGTAGGTAGCGCGGCATAGCAATAGAGCGAACAACTAGCAAGCAAAGATAGAAGTGATTTCGAGGGTATGGTCATCTTGCTTGCAAAGTTCTCAGAGTTGTCGAAAGCTTGACCCTCGTAAGCGTACTCAACAGGTTCCTCGGTCACGTACTCGTCTCCCGGCTCTACCCAAAGCAAGAACACAAGCAAAGGACCATCAATCAATCACGGTGCAATGCACAAGCAACATGATGCAAAACATGGCATGATATGCGAGATGTGATATGCAATGCATATGCGGGCTCCGGAAGGAAAAGAATGATGAAGGCATCAAATTGGCAAACCAAGTATGCCGCTGGAAAGATGAGATGATTTCAGGTGAAATCGATATAAAGATTACCGGAAACGGATGCACGTTTGCAAATGGCAAGCAAAACAAGAATGACACAATTCTGCGATTAACAACACGATGTCACTTAGAATGCAACAAGAAACTAAGCTACTGCACCCCAACATAACAACAAAATATATGACAGTGATGTACACAAGATGCTTGACAAAACATGAACACTGAGCTACGACTAAATCACACAAAAGCAGGTTCAAACAAGCATGGCAAAAGTGCAAAAGATATCAGCTTCATAGACTTGGTGAAAATACTAACATGCCAGAAATAACATCAGGAAGCCATGTCTAGAGCAAGCAAACAACATGCTACAGGAACATATCATAGCAAAACAAGGCATGGCATGATTCTACTAAATACATAGAACAAAAGTCCCTTACTGATCACAAGACAAAAAGGCCCAGAAGATATGATGGCACCCATGTAAACATAGCAAGTTTTATTAACAGTTTCAGACCTAGCAGAAAAACAAAGCATGTCATAAATAGAATTATGAAGGCATCTTTGCGAGCCAAAACCACTCATCACAAAGCCTTTCATGACAAAACAAGCATACTGACAGCAAGATGACATGTTAAGGAAGGTAACCATGGCAAGATCAAGCCCATAGGATGCAAGGATCGCTAGCAACAACCATGGCAATATTGATTAACATGTTAACATTCTGCTAGGAACATTTTATAGCAAAAGTAGGGCAAGAACAAGACATGCCAGGGCACTCTAGAATTGCAAGCAGGGGCATGTATAGATAGAGCATAACCATATGTTCAAAATATCCTTACTGAAGTATCTCAAAACAAGCATGGATATCACTGTAGCATCAAGTTTACATGGCATCAAAATAACAGCAGGCAAAAGACTTGGCAAAAACCGAAGTCCCTAAAAACAGCAATATCACGAAGCCTAGTTTGCATGCTTGTGCTAGTCACCACATTTATCACAAAAATTCAAGACAAGCACCTCTGTAAAGATGGCATGACATAGTTAAAAACACATGTAGAGCACATGCTCATATGAAGCACACATCAAATGTGACAAAAAAGACAAATCACCATGATATGATAAGTAACAGCAGTTAACATTTTATAGCACTCTTGCATCAATGATTAGGCATCAAGATGAACTCAAAAAAGCATGCCACAATGGAATGAAATGAAGAGAATCTCACAATGAACATTTTGATATATCATATGCATGAAACGGAGCTACGGTCATGGAGATATGATACGTTGAACAGAGGCATAAAAATGCCACAAGGAAAAGAATTGGTGGAATATCACCTTGCCCAGATCTAGGGTTCTTTGTGGGCGCACGAACCTAGGACGATCGGAGCACTCGCCAGAGTTGGTGGGAGGCAGATCCGGTGAGGCGACTGGAGCGGCGTCGGGCGAGGCAAGGCGGCGGAGGGCGCGACGAGGCGGCTGAGGGCGGCAGCCGGAGCAGGCGGCCGCGGGCGGCGACTCGGCTCGGGCGCGCGGGCCGGGAGGGCCCCGCGCGGGCCTGGTGGGCCGGCGGTGGCGCGCGGTGGCGGAGGCCACGTGGCGCTCTCGAAGTGGCTGGGGCGCGGTGGCGATTTCGTCCGGTCCGATCCGGACGTGTCCGACGGCGGAGGAGGGTGGAGCTAGGGTTTCATCAGCGCGAGAAAAACGGAGAGGGGCACATATTTATAGATAGAAGGTGGTAGGAGTGCCCAAATGAGGTGTAGTTTTCGCCCACACGATCATGATCCGACGACGGAGGACATGGAAGTGCTTTGGATGGGTTATTGGGCTGTTTTGGAGGGGTGTTGGGCTGCAACACACAAGAGGCCTTTGCGGTTACCCGGTGAACAGTTGGAGCATCAAACGGTCTCCAAATGGAACGAAATTTGACAGGCGGTCTACCGGTGGTGTATCAAGGCCACTTGGCAAATCTCGGTCCATTCTGAGAACGTTTAACTCCCGCTCACGAAAAGAGACAAGAGGGGTGCGCCGGTGCATGTGGGAGTGTCGGATTGCAAAACGGACAACGGGGAAAATGCTCGGATGCATGAGACGAACACGTATGCAAATGCGATGCACATGATGACATGATATGAAATGCATGACATGAACAAAATGCAAAACAAAGACAAAAACCAACCACGAAGGGAATCTCATAACTTAAAGCCGAAAATGGCAAGAGTTGGAGTTACAAATATGGCAAGTTACATCTGGGGTGTTACAGAATCATCCCGTCGGGTTCCAATCTATCCCGATCTTTTTTTCCATGTACAAAGTATAGATCCTTGCTGAATGACCCCCCAGGAATGCGATCTGCCACCGGATCCAGAGCTTGACTCCAGACTCCTGCAACACGAGTTCGACTCTGAGTTTTGCACCACCGAGAAGTACCAAAAGCTGAGTTGTGTGCACGGGCACACTCCCGCTCGACGTGTATGCACGGAGGGATTCGATATTGGCAGGCAGTTTCTCAGTTGCCCCTTAGAGGTTAGTGCTAATTAAGTTCATCATTTTACTTCAGTTAATGCCATCGCTCATCCAGAATACTATTTAACATTGGCAGGGATATGAGGCTTGTGCCTTTGTTAACTGGCTGCATGAAGAATGGCATGGCAGGGCTCGGAGTGTTATCACCGAGATCACAGAAGATAACGTAAAGGTGAAGAAGAAACTGGCTGATCTGGAATGTACAATCAGTATGATGAAGCAAGAAAGAATCAATCACAGGCAACAAATGAAAGAAAGAGACAAGAAGGAACTAGCATGTGTAGTTGTGGTTGTCGCATTACCCATGTTCTATGCGCTGTTTTCAATGATGATTAGGGGTTTTGTTTGACAGTATTGCTAAAGCACATCTAGATGTGCTCTAAGTAATGCACATCTAGGTCCTGTGCCATTGATGTTACGCGAAGATTCGTGCAGATATTTTTCTTTGTATTTTTTATTTTCCTTTCTAGTTTGATTATTACTGGCTTTATCAATAAGAAGAGCTCAATGTATTGCTTGCCAACTGTCCTACTTTGTTCGTACCGGTACTGGTGCATAATCCCAAAACTAGTTCCTTGTTTTTGTCCTGAAAAAGGAAACCAACCAAATAGCCAATAGGAGTCCTATGCAACCCCGGGAATTTGGAGCGACTGGGTACAAATAATTGTGGTTGATTATATCAGCGGTTAGATAATACGTCAACCTCCGCTTCAATCCCCGCTTCAATTGGTAGTTCCTCTTCTCTGCATACCCCGCTTAAGTGTCCACCATCTTCATCGTCCCCGGCAGGCCGCGCTACACACTGGCACACACTCTGCAGCCATGTCGAGCGATAGCAAGGACGACAGTTCAGCCAGCAGTCTGGCGCCCGATGATAGGTCAACATCGGAATCATCCCGCTCGTCTTCCATGAGTCCGGCATCGAGCCTAGACCTCGATTATATCCAGTTCATGGAAGGGACGCCGCCTTCGGAGTCGTCAGACGACAACCAGACGGACAAGGAGCCGTCGGAGGACGAAGAAGAGGACGATGATGATGAGGAGGAGGAATGGTCGAACGAGGAGGAGGAGGATGACGACAGCATCGACGATGATGATGGCGGCGGCGATGAAAAGCCAACGGTCAGCGGCAAGAAGCGTCCTCACCAAGACGATGTCGCGGGGCCATCCAACAAGAACAACAACAAGAAGAAGGACTAAATTAAGCAGACTGTATATATCTCTGTTTATCCTGTCAATCTCATCGCAGACGGTTAGTAATATGTATTCGACGGAGATCTATATTATTGCCAACAGGTTGGTTTGTGTAACTGTGTGCCCTGACGAGCACACAATTCACAAAAAAGACTGTATGGGCTGTCTATAATGATCACACACAATTCTGATTACCAACCTGTTTGCCGGGTATCACAGACATCTTGCTACGCCGAATCGTTTGTGTTCACCTCACTCATCGCAAACGGCTCATCGGAGTGAACTGTATGCCGTATATCGCACACACCTTGATCTGGCTGCCCGTTTCTGTTGTTCTGTCTAATCGCAAACAGTTCGTGCAGATCAACCGTATGCCCCTCATCGCACACGCAACTATAATCTGAACCGTGTTTGATGTATCATTCATCGCAAATGTTTTGCATCATTTTTGATGGTTTTCATACAACACCGTTTGCGATTATTGCTTCGCACACAGTTTCTTGAAGGGTCTCTGATCGTAGTGTCACGTTAGCAGCATCCTGTAGTAGTGACCCCTTCAAAAGGCTAAGGACAAAGATTGGCAAAAGCTCAGACTCTTCATTTCTATTTTAGTGATCCAAGATCACATTGAGTCCATAGGAAAGCCAATACTATTAAAAGGGGATGAGGTGTTGCTTAATGGTCTACTTGCTCAAACTGCTTAGTGATATTGCTCCAAAAACACTCAACCACTTTCTCATTTCCAAATATGTCCAAAACTCAAAGTCAAACTCGGCCCCACCGAATTGACCTATCCGGCGCCACCGAGTTCAGTTGACATAGCCACTGCCAGAAACCCTAGACAATTCGGTCACACTGATACAGATCTCGGTCTCACCGAGATGGCCTTGCAAACTCTCTGTTGCCTGTTGTAATTATTTCGGTCTCACAAAAATGTGCAATCGGTCCCACCGAGTTTGCTTGACATCCTCTCTGTTGCCTTATTGCTTCACTTCAGTCTAACCGAGTTGATGCAATCAGTGCCACCGAGTTGATGTTTGCCCTAAGCCCCAGAACATCGGTCCCACCGAGTTGATCTTGTCGGTCCCATCGAGATTCCTAATGTTCACATTTTGAACTAAATCGGTCTCACCGAGTTCTTCTATTCCTCTTGACCGAGTTGGGTCAAATATGTGTAACAATTGGATTTTGTGTGGAGGCTATATATACCCGTGTCAGTGTCAAAACCGGCGGATCTCGGGTAGGGGGTCCCGAACTGTGCGTCTAGGATCGATGGTAACAGGAGACAGGGGACACGATGTTTACCCAGGTTCAGGCCCTTTCTATGGAGGTAATACCCTACGTCCTGCTTGATTGGTCTTGATGAATATGAGTGTTACAAGAGTTGATCTACCACGAGATCGTAATGGCTAAACCCTAGAAGTCTAACCTGTATGACTATGGTAATGAATATATGCTTTCCGAACTAACCCCTCTGGTTTATATAGACACCGGGGGGGATCTAGAGTTTACATAGAGTCGGTTACATAAGAAGGGATCTTCATCTTCGGGCGCCAAGCTTTCCTTCCACGCCAAGGAGAGTCCAATCCGGACACGGTACAGTCTTCGGCCTTCATGTCTTCACAGCCCATCAGTCCGGCCCATGGATAACAGGCTGGATGCCCGAGGACCCCCTAGTCTAGGACTCCCTCAGAAGCCCCTGAACCTGGCTTCAATGATGAGGAGTCCGACGCGTAGATTGTCTTTGGCATTGCAAGGCGGGTTCCCTTCTATCCGAACTTCAAGATAGTCTTCGGATGCGATGATAGTATCCGGACCTGTCACATACACACCACACATAACCACAGAGAGAATATATTTTTACACGAGTCTAATCTGCTGATGACCTCATGTCTGTCCGGTCATAATTTCGAACCGTTTTCATGTTTCGAAGCCCACATCCCGAGATGCGGTTGCCATTGGCACGTCTTGTCAAAGCAGAGATCGTGTCCCCTTATCGTGGGATTCTCATCAATGCGGGCATGGGTAACCCAACCGTGTCGTTTATACAGCCCTTGGGAATAGGCGAATCTTAAGGCGAGTGAGGAGGTGTTTAATATTTGTTGCCTTTATAAGGGGATAAGGATTCCATCTTTCTCTCTCACGCCCTCTCTCTGTCTCCGCCTTTCCAATCTCGAGCTCTAGCGCCCAAGTTCTCATCTCCTTTCCACTCAAGCAACCATGTCCGGATCCGGAGGTCAAGGCAAGTGGATGGTCTCCTCCGTCAAGGAGGAAAACATTACAGAGCTTCGGGCAGCCGGATACTTGGCGAAGGAGATCACTCACCGCCTGCCGACCGAGGCACAAGTCATCCCCACGCCGAAGCCCACTGAGAGGGTAGTGTTCATCCCCCATTTCTTTCGTGGGCTAGGGTTTCCACTCCACCCTGTCGTCCGCGGGCTGATGTATTATTATGGGATATATTTCCATGATCTGCCTCCGAATTCCTTCCTCAACATCTCAGCGTTTATCGTCGTGTGTGAGGCCTTCCTCCACATCCAACCCCACTTCAGGCTGTGGCTCAAAGTCTTTAACATGAAGCCAAAGGTGGTGGATGGCCAGCATGCGGAGTGCGGAGGAGCCATGGTGAGCAAGCTGTCCAACGTCTCCTGGCCCAAAGGTACTTTTGTGGATACGGTAAAGGAGTGGCAGAAGCAGTGGTTCTACATCACAGAACCTCGCGGCACCACTTGGGCAACAGCTACCGAATTCCGCTCCCGCGCTCCCATGCGACTCACCTCCTGGGTCAAGAAGAGTCCGGACTGGGGTTCCCCTGATGAGGTGATAGCGCTGCAGACGCGCGTTCAAAGCATGGTAACCAAGAACGTCAAGCTCGTTGATGTGATCCAGGTGATGCTAGTTCGCCGGATCCTTCCATGCCAACGCTGAAGCCATCCTCTGTGGGAGTTCAACACGAAGAAGCACCAGACCCTGGTGAGGCTCTTCGAGACTACTCACGAAGGTGCATGGAAGTTGCTCTTTAAGGCCAACGAGAAACCGCCGGCCGCAGATTCAGATCGCAGGCACAATGCTAAACACCTCGCTAGCGAGGTATGTCTCTTTTGATGCATTCTCCACTTCTTTGTTTCAAGGATGATTCCTAAGCTTTTATTGTTGCTTTTTCAGGACTGGATGGAGAGGGCGAAGCGGATCCAGTGTCCGGCTCCGCTGCCCGAAGAACCGGTCATCCCGCATCTAGCGAAGATGCTGGTGCCGGCGCCTTATAAGGTGCCGGAGAAGAAGGCCAAGAAGAAGGCCAAGAAGAAGGCCAAGAGTGGCCCCCCATCGCAAGGGTACTTCGGACATGACGTCCGAAGATGACGAAGCTCATTCCTCTGTCCCCGAGGACAATGGCGAGGAAGAGGAGGAGGAGGAGGAAAACAATCCTCCCCCTGAGGAGAGAAGAAGAGGGCGGCTTCAGCGCATCCGGAGGCGGAAACGCATAAGAAGGGGAAGGGCGCCCCAGCGATCAATACTGCGTGGGGCATTGATAGCAGTCTAGAATGACGCCCCCGCACTAAGCCCCAGGACGCATCATAAGTGACATGGCTCGCTCATGCGCGCATCTGGCCCTTTCTCTTCATTGCCTTGACATAGTTAATTGTATTATTGCACTACGGCCCGCAACCTTATCCAACGATCCTCATCTGGAGGTTCGTTGGCTCCGTTGGAGATGGCGAGCATGTCACCACCGCCTGCTTATTCCCCCAGGGCTAGGGACGACATCGAAGTGTTATCCCGGAGGACCGCTCCGGTCCAGGGAGGAGCCCAGGACACCGTCTGGGAGGCGCCACAAGGCGAGACCTCCACTGCCGGACACATGGAGGAGCCGAGCCCCATGGAGACTGGCGAAGAGGGCCGCATCTAGTTTTCCCCTCAGCCGAATACGATTCCGGAGGCCCATATGGCTCCGGAGTCGGGCGAGCAGCCCCCTTTGAAGGAGGGGGGTGCGCCGCTTCCACCGGTGGCCCTTGTCCATCCAGGAGCACCGGATAACCTGACGGAGGCGCTACGAGGCGCCTCCATTGTGGACGAGCACCGTGTCCTTATGGGTGCGGTGATCGAGAAGATTCAGTCCGCCAAGAGTGGACTGAATGAAGCCTGCAGCAGCCTGTTGATAGGTTTTGAGGTAAGAAAGAGAAAAACCCCGTGTAGACAGTAGCCCCTGAGACACTGTCCGGTGTTCGGCAAGAAGAACCGGACAGAGTATCAATATTTTTTATGGGAGACTAACGTAATATGTATGAATAAGCAGGTGTCACTGTTGGCCGCAACCTCGCATGCTGCCAAAGTCTCTGAACTGAGGCAGAGGCTGGAGCGGACCGAGAACGAGCTCGGCGAGGTTAAGGTTCGGCTCCAGGAGAAGCAAGGTGAGTGACGACTTGCTGTGTGTTCGGAAAGGATAGGCGCTGCATATTGACCGCAGTGTCGTGATATGTGCAGGAGCCGCCACCGAGGTCGAGGCCCTAAGGAAGGTCCTGGGCGAGGCCGAGGAGAAGGCTGTCCAGCAGCAAGCCGCCCATAAGAAGCTCAAGGACCGGGTCAAAGAAGTCCAATAGGAGCTCCAGGATGCGGTCAAGAAATGCGAAGCCTTGGAGCATGATGCGTCGGTTCAAGGGACCGAACTCGGCAAGGCTCGTCAGAGCGTGGAGACCGCACGGAATGAGGCCCAGGCCGCCCTCCAGGAGATCCAGGAGGCCAAGAAGATCACGGCGGGTAAGGCATTTAAGATGCAAAGCAAGTATGCGGAGAAGCAGTACCTTTTACTAACCCGGGTTTGGAGTTCCCCAGGGGCTTTTGCGGATTTACCACGCAGTGTATCAGACACCGTGGAGTTCTATCGAGCCAAAGGAGGGGGTTCTACGGAGAAGCTATTCTGGTCGCAGTATGCGGCGCCAGAGCATCCCGTGCCCTTCACCGATCAGCTGAAACATCTGGTGGAGCTACATAGGGTGGCCGAACTAGCCATGAAGGATTTCATAATCCGGCTATGGCCAGCCGAAGCTATGCCGGCTGCTTCGGACTTGTGAGGCGGATGGTGAACGCCTGTCCTCGGCTGGACGTCGTCAAGCGGTCGTCTTGTATTGAAGGTGCACGCATGGCCTTCACCCATTGCAAGATGTGGTGGGTAAAGATGGACGCCGTCGAGGTGACCAGAGGGCCACCGGAGGGCAAGGAGCACCGCACACCCGAACGGTATTTTGCGGATGTCCCGGAGGGGTCTCGCCTTGCGGCAGCACAATGTTCGCAGGATGTTGTATTTGAATAAATGTATTCATGTTGCCTTTGCTTGTATTATAAAAAACAGAGCCTGTTGTGATGTAATTTTGTAATTCTTTAACTGTTTCCTCCTGTGCGGCCGTGTTGTATGTAATCTGAGGGTTGGCCAGTCGTTGGCTTCTGCCCTCACGTAGGTAGTACGGAGGTGTTCGGGATGGAATCTAAACAATCTTGATCCAATTATATGGTCCTTGAAGGAGTTGTTTAGCGCAATGAACAAGGCAATCAGACTATACTGCTTAAACACCCTCACTTAGCCATAGGAGTTTTATAATAAAGCATGGGCGCAGCCCTTGGTTCAAGCCAGAGTGCTGTCAGCATGTGATTGGGAAGTGCCGATCTTTCACATAATGCAGAAAAAATCTCCAATGATTTGTAACCCTCGAACAGCTAACCGGCTCTCGCCGTATCATGACAGTTAGTTTTTGGCTTTCTCTACCGAGGTGCTCATCTGGTCAAGGCCAGGGCACAATCGCAGTAGTTCTCCCTTTACTACCCTAGCTGATTTAGCGAAACGTTGGGTAGCAAGCACAGGAGCCGGGCAACCCAACTATTGACCAAAGACATGATTCGGAGCCAATGCATATAATGCTAAATTCGGGGAGCCGAACTTATCTTTAAGGATTGTTCGGACTTTGTTGCCGTATCGTGGGGAGATGGGAGCCCGTGGCAAATATGAAGCGTACCAGAGTGTACGGTTGCTAGGAAATAAGTAATATAAAGGAAAACAGAGGGAGAACAGAGATAGGATATGGAGCCCTTGAACTTGGATCATTAACTGTTTCCATTATAGTTGGGTTAATGCGTCCAAGCACATTGGTACAAAATAATGCAATAAGCATCTGGCTATTTGACATGCCATACCCAAAGGCGGGCTGCGTGTGGGTCCCGAAAATGGTTAGCGTCTAGGGCTTCCCATGTACGCCTGTGCTCCGTGTCAATCCGGTGTGTTTGTCCTTTGACGGGATCGTTAATCAGGCCGTCGAAGGAGGGCCCCATAGGAGAAACCTGAAACAAGGGAAAAGGAGATAGTAAAGTTATATGTGTTTCCGGGATCGGTCTAGCCGAACCGTGGATCCCGGGATAGCTTGTGCCTCCGTCGATGCCCACGGAATTTTGAGTGCGTAGGTATGGACGCGTGGTATGAATGCCACTACCTCATCGGGATTGGGATGGAGGCCAAATTGTTAATCGAGCTCTTGACGAGCCGTGCTGTCCTGTTGCAGTGTAGTCCGGACCCTCTTAATGATGCCCAGGGGCTCGACAGCCAGACTATGATGCTGCTTGAGAAGGCCGCTTTGTACCTCTGCTGCTAGGGCGGCGGTGTGCTCCTCTGTCCAGAGGGAGCGTTCTATGTTTCCGTTGACTGTTGTGGCGCCGCACGGACCAGGCATCTTCAGCTTGAGATAAGCATAGTGTGGCACCGCGTTGAATCTAGCAAACGCGGTCTGTCCGAGCAGCGCGTGGTAGCCGCTGCAGAAGGAGGCGATATCGAAGATTAACTCCTCGCTTAGGAAGTTGTCCGGAGAACCGAAGACCACCTCCAGCATGATTGAGCCCGTGCAGCGGGCCTCAATGCCTGGTATGACTCCTTTAAAGGTAGTATTTGTGGGTTTTATTCGTGAAGGATTAATGCCCATCTTCCGCACTGTATTCTGATAGAGCAGGTTGAGGCTTCTACCACCGTCCATTAGGACTCGTGTTCGGTGAAATCCGTCGATGATTGGGTCGAGGACCAGTGCAGCTGAACCGCCATGCCGGATACTAGTTGGGTGATCTCGACGATCGAAGGTGATCAGGAATGACGACCACGGATTCAATTTTTGGGCGACTGGCTCTACCGCGTAGACATCCCTAAGTGCTCGCTTGCGCTCCCTTTTGGGGATGTGTGTAGCGTATATCATGTTCACCGTTTTGACTTGAGGGGGAAATTTCTTCTGCCCTCCAGTGTTCGGATGTCGGGGCTCTTCGTCCTTGTCCTCACTTTGTGATCCCTTTTCTTTATTTTCGGCATTTAACTTGCCATCCTATTTGAAAACCCAACAGTGTCTGTTGGTGTGATTGGCTTGTTTATCTGGGGTACCGTGTATCTAGCATGGACGATTGAGTATGCGATCCAGGCTGGATGGTCCCTCACTATTCCTTTTGTAGGGCTTCTTTTGCTGGCCGGACTTGGAGCCGCTGAATCAGGCGTTAACGGTGGTGTCGCCGGTGTTGTCGCCATTGCTTCAGCATTTGCGTCTGTTACGCCGAAGCTTGCCAGAGCTGTTCTTGGCCTCGAAGGGGCCTGTCTCGCTGGCTGTGTTTTTGCTACGAGCTAGCCAGTTGTCCTCACCCGCGCAAAAGCGGGTCATGAGTGCCGTAAGGGCTGCCATGGACTTCGGCTTTTCTTGGACGAGGTGGTGTGCTAGCCATTTGTCACGGATGCTGTGTTTAAAGGCCACTAGGGCTTCGGCATTCGGACAGTCAACGATCTGGTTCTTTTTGGTTAGGAACCTAGTCCAGAATTTCCTGGCTGATTCTCCAGGTTGTTGAACTATGTGGCTTAAGTCATCGGCATCGGGTGGCCGGACATATGTACCTTGGAAGTTGTCAAGGAAGGCCTCTTCCAAGTCCTCCCAACCGCCGATTGAATTCTCGGGCAGGCTATTCAGCCAGTGTCTAGCTGGCCCTTTGAGTTTCAGTGGGTGGTATTTGATGGCGTGGAGGTCGTCTCCACGGGCCATGTGGATGTGGAGAATAAAGTCCTCAATCCATACTGCGGGGTCGGTTGTTCCATCGTATGATTCAATATTGACGGGCTTGAACCCCTCGGGGAATTCATGATCCAGCACATCATCTGTGAAGCAGAGAGGGTGTGCGACGCCTCTATATCAGGCCGCATCACGGCGCACCTCCGATGGAGTCCGTCTGCGGTTATCGGCCCGGGTGTGACTAGGTATGTCACGTCCGAATAGGTAGCCGTCATCCTGAGTCGGGAAGCGTCCTCACGATCCGTAGATTGATCTGGTGTGTTCTGCTCTACTGTCCAGCTCCTGCCGAAGGTCGTATGTATGGTCCCGAGCTGTTCTGTCCCTGTTTCTGCGAGGTGGTGCGGCGGGCTGTTGTTCGGCCTGAGTTGCCGCTTTATCCCGATCGCGGGGTCGTCGGTCCGCCATACTATCCCGACCGCATGGTGGTCAGTCTGCATTGCATGAGGGAGGTATGGGATCTGGTGCCTCCTCATCAAACTGAGGTAACAGTCTGCGCTTTGGGTAACTCTTGGTTGGGCGCTTGAGGCCGTATTCTTCGGCTGCCAGGACATCAGTCCACCTATCAATGAGCAGGTCTTGATCAGCTTGGAGCTGCTGTTGCTTCTTCTTTAGGCTTCTTGCAATGGCTATTAGCTGGCGCTTGAAGCGCTACTGCTCGAGGGGTGCCTCGGGCATGATGAAGTCCTTATTGCCGAGGATCTCATCATCCTCAGAGACTGGACGATGACTATCATCATCTGGGTCATTGGGCATGGCCTGTTTATCAGGGTTATCCTACCTGTTGTCTTGTTCCTCCTGTTAGGATGCGGCCCCAACAGGGTCTTCATTGTTTTAGGCGTCGCCCGGAGTACTATTTTCTCCGGTGCCAGTGGTGCCATCGTTTGAGCGATGAGGCTTAGAGCGGCGTTTAGGGCGCCGACGCTTGGACTGTGTCTCAGAAGGTTTATTCGCAACTGGATCTCCTTTGTCATCGTCGCTATATTTTTTAGGTGTGTTGACCATGTACACATCGTACGAAGAGGTGGCCGTCCAATGTCCGGTAAATGGCGGGTTTTGGCCTTGATCCTGGTCGGCATCGTCGTCCATACCGTCGATGTCTTCGGAGCCGTAATCGAGCACGTCGGTTAAGTCATCGACGGTGGCTATGAAGTGAGTGGCGGGTGGGAAGCGAAATTTCCCATCATCAGCCTCTGGCTCGAACCGAACATAGTTCGGCTGTGAGTCCTTCTCCAAGGATAAGTTCTTTAAAGAGTTTAGCACATCACCCACAGGTAAGTGCTGCAAGATGTCGGCGGTGCTAAATTAGAAAATCGATAACCGATCCAGCTCGATGTCCGCATGTGTACCTGGTCCGGGACTTATAGCCGGAGACGAATCCGGAGTTCCATTGACGCAAATATTGCGGGGTGCCGAGTCCGTGTGCGTGTGACGCCCCAAGACCGGAGCTTCAGATGGCTTCCATGTTTTCAGAGATTCGTTGTGTGATTTGTTTTGTCTGTTGCATTCATCTTTGCATCATGTGCATTGCATCATGTCATCATACAACCTGTTTAAAACTCAACCAAATAAATTGTATGGATCTTCGGTCCATTTAAATCGAGGGATATTCACAATGGTGATTTCTCTTTAGAACATATACTCCCGGTATTATTAGGGAGCTATATTAAATATTCCTTTAATTTGGAATTTATCACAACACACTTGCAAAAATAACCCCATGCCTTTTCTGCTTCGAGTTGATCCCCAAACCTTGCCAAAAATTCCTTCCCCATTTATTGAGGCTCCTCCAAAAAATCTTAACATTTTTGGACACTTCTAATTCCTAGTCCTTGTTCAAACCTCTTTAATTAAATTCAAATGATTTTGAATTTAATTCTTGCAATCATGTCCACTCCTATTTTTCGTTGACCGTGCACATTTTTGTGAGTCCGGGGGAATTATACCCATGCCCAAATTCCTTCTCTGACCCTTTATTTCCCTCATTTTCTTTCTTTGTTATTTGCTGTTTTGGCAAATAAAGAGAAATATGTGTGAGATAAAGGAGTTCAGCCTTCCAGCCCAACTGGGCCTCTCATCGGCCCAACCTCCCCTTAGCCCCGCTGGCCTCTTGAGCCTGACTCCCAGGCCGGCCCAACATCTCCTAGCCAGGCCTGCCCGTTTCCCACCAAACCCTAGGCCCGACCACTCCCTCTCGATCTCTCCCTCTGCCCGCCGCCACCACGCTCGATCACCTCGTGCTTCTCTCTTCCCCTTGCTCCCGCACGCATCGCCAAGGAGAGCCGTTCCCCAGCACGCGCGAGCCGCATGCCCCCGCCTCCTTCTCCCACCAGCGCCGCCGTCCTTCTCCTCCACTGCCAGCCGTCCGCTCTATCCCGCCGTTCGCCGGAGCCCTTCCTCCGCCTCTGCTCCGGCCTCCTACGACAGCCGCGCCGGCGCCCCAAGCTCTCCTCTCCGTCTTGCCTTCCTCCATCGACCTCGCGCCCGTCTCCTCGACCGGACGGCCACCTCGCCGGTGACCAAGCGCCCCGCCACCAAGCAGTCGCGCGCCCCTGCTCCCTTTCTCCTCCTCGCCGTTGGTTCTGCCCGTGCCGGAGCATGCGAGCAGCTGTAGCTCGACCCAGCGAACTTCACCGCCGCACCGACATCTCTAGCGCCGCCGCGCCCCTCTGCTACCCCGTCCCCGTAGCGCTATGCTTCTCCACCGGAGCTCTTCTCCCGTCCGTCGTCGCTGTCCAAGATCAGCAGGTCACCACAGGCGCCAACCTCCGCCTTCTCCCTGGTCAACTTGATGCCAGGGCCGACCCCAAGGTCTCCTCTGCCATTGTCATCAGCCGCAGCTGCAGGTCCGGCAGAACCGTGCCTACCATGGCCCTCCTCGCGCCGCCTTACTGCAGTGCACCAGCTCGGACCCCCACCTTCGAACTGAGGCCTTTGTGGCACTTCTTTTGAGTTCATGCCAAGTCTTGCGAGACCGGGGCCTCATTGCGCATGATCGCCATTGCGTTCCATTTCATCTTTGTCAAGTACCCATGGACGCCAGGTACAACGATGTCGATGCCCCTCAAGTTTGGCTACACGGAAACGCCAAGTACCCCTACGCACGAAGACGCCAAGACCGTTTCGGGATTCATCAAGTACCGCTACCGATGACTTGAACCCCTACGAAAACATGTTCCACTACCGTCGCCGAGATTGCGAGAACCTCTATCGACGACCTCGGAGCGCGAACGACGACCATCGTCGAAGACCCGTGTAACGCATGCGTCAAGTACCTCTACGGAAGACCTGAACGCCCACGGATGTGTACGACTACCGTTGCCCGAAGAACCATGGTTCACAAGCGTCGTGATGACTACCGTTGAACGTGGATTCGTCAAGTTCCTTGATGACCATGTACCACTACCGCTTCGTGAACAAAAATGACTACTTCCTCAGTGAGATGTGTACCACTACTTCCACTACCGCCGCGAGAATGTCTACTTCCACTACTTCCTCTACGTTGACTTGATCGGTTCCGATAATGCACGCTTCAAAGGTATAACCACCGAGACGACGCCCGTGAACGAATGTTGTGTGTTGTATGAAATGCTCGCGTTTGCACCGTTCTTGAAGTGTTTCTTGCATGTTCCCCGTTGCCATACCGTCGTCTCGTGGGACACCCAGTTATCGGGATCACCCCTTCATCTTTTGACATGCTTCCGTCACTTTTCATTTTGCACCGGTATCTCCATGAGCTACCGGAACTGATATGTTGCCGTGGCATCATTTTTGGATTCGTCGCCGTGGCAACCTTTCTTTCCACCACGGTGACAAATGCTTCATAATGCTCTTATCAACATTTTCATTAAAATTTCATAAAATTGCATATGTCATCCGCATCATGATAACAACTTCAAGAATGTTTAAATTGTTGCTTGCTTCAATTGCTAAATGCATATGAGGTTTTACCGGAATTGTTGCTTGTTGTTCCGGCCTCATTTAAACTTGCCTAGTTAGGTAGTTTTATTATGCTTCACCTCTTGCCATGTTAATCAACATTTAATATTGTTGAGTACTTAAAAGGGAGAGAACTAAATTAGTCACGTGGCGTTTCGTCAATATGCAACTCGTTGCATATTGAGCTCCACTTAATTTGTAGTATCGTTTGTGCATATTGCCATGCCATGCTTCATTAAACCGGACATGCATCATACTTGGTTGTGCATCATGCCATGTTTATGTGATGGTTGTTTTACTATATTGTTTGCTTCTTTCCGGTGTTGCTTCTTCGGATTAGTTCCGATAACGTCGCGTTTGTGAGGATCCATTCGACTACGTCCGTTTGTCTTCTTCATGGACTCGTTCTTCTTCCTTGCGGGATCTCAGGCAAGATGACCATACCCTCGAAATCACTTCTATCTTTGCTTGCTAGTTGTTCGCTCTATTGCTATCCCGCGCTACCTACCACTTGCTATATCATGCCTCCCATATTGCCATGTCAAGCCTCTAACCCACCTTTCCTAGCAGACCGTTGTTTGGCTATTTTACCGCTTTGCTCAGCCCCTCTTATAGCGTTGCTAGTTGCAGGTGAAGTTGAAGTTTGTTCCATGTTGGAACATGGATATTGTTGGGGTATCACTATATATATGTTATTTATTTAATGCATCTGTATACTTGGTAAAGGGTGGAAGGCTCGGCCTTACGCCTGGTGTTTTGTTCCACTCTTGCCGCCCTAGTTTCCGTCATACCGGTGTTATGTTCCTTGATTTTGCGCCCCTTACGCGGTTGGGTGTTATGGGAACCCCTTGACAGTTCGCTTTGAATAAAATTCCTCCAGCAAGGCCCAACTTTGGCTTTACCATTTGCCACCTAAGCCTTTTTCCCTCGGGTTTCCGGAGCCCGAGGGTCATCTTTATTTTAACCCCCCCGGGCCAGTGCTCCTTTGAGTGTTGGTCCAAACTAGAGCCCCTTGCAGTGCCACCTCGGGGAAACTTGAGGGTTGGTTTTAGTTGTACAGACTGCTCATCCGGTGTGTCCTGAGAACGAGATATGTGCAGCTCCTATCGGGATTTGTCGGCACATCCGGGCGGCTTTGCTGGTCTTGTTTTACCATTGTCGAAATGTCTTGTAACCGGGATTCCGAGTCTGATCGGGTCTTCCTGGGAGAAGGAATATCCTTCGTTGACTGTGAGAGCTTGTGATGGGCTAAGTTGGGACACCCCTGCACGGTTTTGAACTTTCGAAAGCTGTGCCCGCGGTTATGGGCAGATGGGAATTTGTTAATATCCGGCTGTAGAGAACTTGACACTTAACTTAATTAAAATGAATCAACCGCGTGTGTAGCCGTGATGGTCTCTTTCCGACAGAGTCCGGGAAGTGAACACAGTTCTTGTGTTATGCTTGAACGTAAGTAGTTTCAGGATCACTTCTAGTTCACGATCGTTGCGTTGCTTCTCTTCTCGCTCTTATTTGCGTATGTTAGTCACCATATATGCTAGTGCTTGCTGCAGCTCCACCTCACTACCCTTTCCTACCCATAAGCTTAAATAGTCTTGATCTTGCAGGTGTGAGATTGCTGAGTCCTCATGACTCACAGATACTTCCAAACAGTTGCAGGTGCCGATGATACCAGTGCAGGTGATGCAACCGAGCTCAAGTGGGAGCTCGATGAAGATCTTGTTTGTTGTGTTGTTTCGTTTCTTGTTGATCAGTAGTGGAGCCCAGTTGGGACGGTCGGGGATCTAGCATTTGGGGTTGTCTTCTTTTATTTTGGTTCCGTAGTCAGACCTTTGTTTGTACTTTAGTTGATGTATGAATATTTATGTATTGTGTGAAGTGGCGATTGTAAGCCAACTCTTTATCCCTTTCTTATTCAGTACATGGGATTGTGTGAAGATTACCCCTCTTACGACAAACCTACCGTGCGGCTATGCCTCTAAGTCGTGCCCTGACACGTGGGAGATATAGCCGCATTGTGGGTGTTACAAGTTGGTATCAGAGCCATCCCCGACTTAGGAGCCCCCTGCTTGATCGAATCGCTGACGTTGTTGAGTCTAGAACAAAATGTTTTGAGTCTTAGGATTATATATATTGGAGAGTAGGATTATTGTTACTCCTCAGTCCCTTGGTCGCTCTGGTGAGGACTCCTGATGTAGAGTTTTGACTCTTCTCTCCTCAAATTTCATGAAAAAAAATTAGGATCACGCGGGTATCTTGGAATCGTTCCGATGGTTTTGTGACGAGAACATTGTTCTTGGTGCCTCCTGACATTTAGGGGTTGTGGCAGTGTCCCGGGGAGTTAAGCTTCGAGGTGTTGTCATCACAATTTTATCGTTGCAGTTCTGGAATACCTGAGTTCGCCGACATCGAAAATCACTTTTATGCAGTTGTTGGTGACATAACCTCGACGCCACCCAGTACCGGGGCGGAAGTTCGGGAGTATTGCCATAACTCGTATAACGGATGCTTTTCGAAGGTTGAGGTAAACGATTTCCGAAGGTTTCTTGGTTATGTTTTGAAGGATGGATACAGCTGGATGTAGGATTTGCTAGTTTTGGGTGAGATATTATGCTTCCCTTGTATCCCCAACACCTGATTGCATAACCAGAAAGTTTCGGGAGTTTATAAGTGGGAATTCAAGTATCACGTAGGAATTCTTTCCAACAGACACATGATACGATATGGGATCTATCATATGTTTTTTTCCGGCTTAGTCTGCAAGCCAAATCCTTTATTTTGGTTTTGTTGTGGTATTCGAGTTGCTTCAATGTCAAGTGTTGATTCCATATCTTTCCCTAAGTGGTGTTCTCATATTCCTATGTGAATACAAATACTTCTTGATCATCGAGGTTGTCATGTCAATTCTTTCCAACCGATGCGATTCTCTTCAAGATGATCATATCATTTTCCCATTCGCTAGATCCAATCTCAGTTTTTCCTCAACGGTGTTTGTTTCATCCATCTCCAAGTTGCCTTTGTTTTCCCACCCTCCCACCCTTTTTATTCAAGGACTCAAATATCTTAATCAAGTATCCATTTTATTCATGTGAAGTCTCTTCATTCTTTTCAATCAATGTTTTTACCCGGTGATTCTCATGAAGATGCTCTTCAAGCTTATGACTCTTCACTCATTTTCTTCTCCGGTGGATTCAATTCAAGTTTTCAGTGTTGATCATATTCCTTTCCTTGTTTCAAATATTTTATCATGCCGGTGCACCTCTTAATCATCCACTTCTCGTTATTGAATTGTTCTGGAGTGCTGAAGATATCTCAGAAGATTCACGTTTCCATTCTCGACCCGTTCAAATTATTTCGAGGTTGTTATCTCATTCAAGCCATTTAATTCAACTGGAGCAATCTCCTTTTCAAGTAATCATTCAACGGTGTTTCTCTTGAGTGGGCCCTAACCCACAGGTCTTTTCCCAGGATCTTACCTGACTCTTCTAATCTTCCTGGAGTTACTCTCAAATTCTTTTCCAAGTTTGACGTGAGAATGAATTATCATCAGTCAAATGTCTTTATCCAAGATCTTTCAAATTCTTTTCATTGTTGTCTCAACCTCTTCGCTTTTCATTCTCCCGGAGTATCTCAACAATTCATGGTGGTGTTTTCGTCGTCATTCTCGGATTTTGAAGACTGAAGAAGAGTTTCTCTTCAATCATATCCGTTCTCCTAAAGATTCATGGTTCTAGCTTGATGCCATCCTCTCATTATTGTGTTCGATTATGTGAATTCTTTTCATCCATCCGGAGCATTTCAAGAGTCTTTTCAGTATGATTCTCCGAAGACCATCATTGCGGGATTATTCAGTCCAGCTTTCAGCTCTCGTTCTCAAATCTTACCGGTGCATCGCTCAAACATCCTCTAATCAGTTCATGATCTCTTCGTTCACTTGTATCTAAATTCTCTCAAGCATCTTCGTTCATTTGCTAATTGTTCCTGGTGAATTGTGCCTTTGATACTTCCATTTTCAATTCTTACGGTGGTTCGTTCAAGAATTCTATTCCGTTGTTATTATATCAATTCATTCGTTCTTTCCAAATCCTACCGGTGGTTCGTTGAAGTCCTTATCAAGTTTACGCTATATCTCTCTTAAACCTTCCTACGAGAATAAGTAGTATGCCAAATACGTTGCTTGTCATCAATTTAAATTGGTGAAGGATACGCATAACATAATTCTTATTCTTGCTTCATCCAAATGATGGATTCTTTCTTCCGAAGTTTGTTCTTGATGAGTAAATTCTCGGTTCAAGTGCTTCATACTTTCCCGGAGTTCCAAGATCTCTCAATTATATCACCACGAAGATTCATCTAAATCATTGCAAGGTTCCACCTTGTGTTTACCCAGGTTCGGGCCCTCTCTATGGAGGTAATACCCTACGTCCTGCTTGATTGATCTTGATGAATATGAGTGTTACAAGTGTTGATCTACCACGAGATTGTAACGGCTAAACCCTAGAAGTCTAACCTGTATGACTATGGTAATGAATATATGCTTTACGGACTAACCCCTCCAGTTTATATAGACACTGAGGGGATCTAGGGTTTACATAGAGTCGGTTACATAAGAAGGGATCTTCATCTTTGGTCGCCAAGCTTGCCTTCGACGCCAAGGAGAGTCCAATCTGGACACGGGTACAATCTTCGGCCTTCATGTCTTCACAGCCCATCAGTCTGGCCCATGGATACCAGGCCGGACGCCCGAGTACCCCTTAGTCCAGGACTCCCTCAACCCCTCCACCCCCATCTCCATTTGTGAGAGATCCATCAGAACATCCCTACACTTCCACTAGTCATTTTCTGAGAGAGAACCACCTACTCATGTGTTGAGACCAAGATATTCCAATCCTACCACAGGAATCTTGGTCTCTAGCCTTCCCCAAGTTGCTTTCCACTCAAATCATCTTTCCACCATAGCCAAATCTGTGTGTGTGTGAGAGAGAGAGTTGAGTGTTGGGGAGGCGATCATTTGAAGCACAAGAGCAAGGAGTTCATCATCACCACACCATCTATTACCTTTTGGAGAGTGGTGTCTCCTAGATTGGTTAGGTGTCGCTTGGGAGCCTCCGACAAGATTGTGGAGTTGAACCAAGAAGTTTGTAAGGGCAAGGAGATCACCTACTTCGTGAAGATCTACCCAAGTGAGGCAAGTCCTTCATGGGCGATGTCCATGGTGGGATAGACAAGGTTGCTTCTTCGTGGACCCTTCGTGGGTGGATCCCTTCATGGACTCGCGCAACTGTTACCCTTCATGTGTCGAAGTCTCCATCAACGTAGACATACGATAGCACCATCTATCAGAACCATGCCAAAAATCTCCGTGTCTATATTGCGTTTGCACACTCCAATCCCATCCCTTTACTTTCTTGCAATTAGCATGCTTTACTCTTTCCACTGCTCATACTCTTGCCATGCTTGCTTGAAATGTATTGTGAATGCTTAAACTTATGCTAAAACCCTACATCAATTTGAAGAACTTTAAAACTACCACTTTTGCTTGTTGAGGGTCTAATCACCCCCCTGTAGACCCCTCTTCTATATCCTTTCACTTCAACACTGGACACTTTCTCCTTTGCATTCTCAAATAACTGTGCAAGATCCTCACTAACAACAACACTAGTTCTTGTGCCCAACTCAACCACATCGCCTCCTTAGGCTCATCAGCAATGCCGCTTGCACCGTTGCTTCTAGCTCATTCAGCCGGCTTGAACACCTTGTCAGTTGTTGGCTCATCTGCGGCCATCTTCATAGAATGATCATCTGACTTGTCTACATTATTGCTGCGAGGGGTGGCACATAACAAATAACATCTGTTGCTTCCTGAGAGGTTGGCGCAATAACATGAACATCTTTGAGAAGCTGCCCCATTCACTTGCAATGTATTGCTTACAACACTTGCCTGGAAGAACTTAGAGCCCCTTTTAACTCTGTAGCATATAGTTTTGTGTGCTTTTCATAGATTGCAGCCAGATGTGATGGGAGTTGATATGCCAAAATAAAGTGACACTCATCAGTAAAAGAAACAAGAATTAAAACCATGAGTACAAAAAAGCAAAAATGAAAAAGGAAAAAAGTGGGAAGAAAGAATAATGCAATGGATGAGGGAGGTAAAACCACACAAAAACTTACACGACACTTCCCAAATGAGGCTTTGCCCAAAGAAAGCTTATTCCTGTCAAATTCCACACAAGATCAAATTCCATCTGATGCACGAAGCAAGCCCTTGGAAGAGAATAATTCAACCGGTACTTGTTGATGGCAGCTTGAGGAAATATCAAATGGTCCATGTAAATAACTCGAATAAGAAGACAAGAGATAATTTATCAGACACAAAAACAAAAATGTGATTATAAAAAACAAAAAACATGTTGCGATAGATAGAAAAATTCCAAAAGGATAGAAGTATACCGCAAGCATAGGGAAATAACCCCAACCCAGAATGAAGAAGTAGCTTGTGGTTTTATCTTGTCCTCGCACTTCTTGACCTCTCTCATTGCAACACTTAAAACATGCTCATCCCAAGCGAATTCAGCAACCTTGTCCATTTCTTCAAGGCTTTTCAAGTACTCTAGGGGCACCATGTTGCTAGTGCTTGGAGTCAAAACTGTTGCAAGCGCTAAGAGCATCGATGGCCTCTTTGTAGTATCGCCATCGTCATTCCTTGCTTGATGAAGCACATCACCGTATGCACAATTGGAGCCCTGCCATTCTTGTGATAAATGTTGCAGATCTCACACTGATCGTGTCTCTTGAAAAGCTCAACTGGTCTGTTGCTTGATGGGGTATTGAAAACCTTCTTAACCATGTCTCTAAATAAACACAATCACCTTATTCCGACTCATCCTGAAAACCCAAAAAATGTATTCATTGGTTGCTAACAACATGACATAAGAAAAAAAGAAAGTATATGTTGCAGACATGATGTAGGAGAAAAGAAGAAAAGAAGACAAGAAGAAAGGAGGTGGGTGCAATACCCGAGCTCACGACTGTCTGTCTCAATGTTCATAGTTAACCACTCCATCAAATCATGTGGCGCTTTGAAATGTGAAATGCTCATGAGATCACCAAAGCCAGTTTCATTAATGTAGCACCTCTTGGTAGAATTAAGTTTTGTCTTCGCAACTTCGCGCAAGCGTTTTGCTGCAAAACGTTGGCTGAATGCAGTATCAAACTCCATTACTTCTTCGTCTGACATATAGCTGCAAAACTCAAAATGAATAAGAATGTATTGGGTACAAACACCATTAAAAAAATTACTACAGGAGCAAATGACATTCAGATTCCAGCATACTCAACATCTACCAAAAGCATAACAATAAAGCAAAAAATGATCATTCCTTTCTTCTCATTACTTCAGAGTGGATAAATCTAGGAAAACTAAACAATTAGCCGCACGACACAACCAGCTCAAGAAAAGAGTCTGAAAAAATTACATGCAACAAAAACACTATAAGAACGAAAAATCTTGTCTCAATATAGAAATAAGACTCTGACTACACTGACTTTCATCTAAAAAACCTAATATATGAAAACATGACTTGACTAACCAGACAATAGCATCTTAATTGAGACCACTGAGAATCTAGTCCTCCACCTCCGAAATCTTGTCCCCTACCTCTAAAATCTCAACTATAGACCCTAGCTACTACATGAAACCAAATTAATCTGATTTATACAACAAAAACCCTAGGTGAAGTGGGAAGGTGTCGGTGCAATAAACCTTCATGTATGTTGCCCAGACTGTACACAGGCACAATGATAAAGGTATATCAATACCAAGCATCCAAGACAAGACCAAGCCAGAGAGATAGCTCTTTGAGGAATCAAAGGGCGGATCAAGAAGACCAAGACAAGCCAACGGAACAATATATCACTAAGAAAAGACCTCCCTTGCCGGGCAGGTGAGCCTGGCAGGTCGAGGCCTCACCAAGGACTAGTCCCAAGATTCCCCTGGCAGGCTTGCCGGGGCCGCCAAGGGCAAATCTCCCCGCCAAGACTCCACCGCTCCACCTCATAGCGACGCAAGTCACTTATCGGTGCGGTGTCGATCCCCCAAGTGATTAAGTGCTTGTCCTTTTGCACGTGGCAGCCATTTGGAAAGGAGATTCTCCCTATATGACACCCGTCCAGAGGCGTGTCATGCAGACAGGTAGAGGGTGGTTAAGCGGCACGACAGACTTGTCGGGCTGCATCCTCAGCATGACACCTAGCAGTGCCTTTAATGCACTTTGTCGTAAATGCCAGAGTTAGGTATGTTAGCACTGTTGGCTATCTAATCAGTAGATAATGACTATTTTTCCACTATGGTAACCCCTTAGCCTATAAAAGGAGGGCCATGGCAACCTAAGAAATGATTTGGACCCTTGTACACTCTTACGCGCGTACTGCTCTCCCCAAGGCGACCTTGCTGGGCTTGAGTGCTGCGTGTCCACCATGGTCCTCCCATCAATCCACTAAAGTAGGAGTAGGGTTTTACGCTTCACAGCGGCCCGAACCTGGGTAAAAACCACCAGCGTCACCCCTGTCATGCTGCTCCATGGTCTTCCCTCTTCGTGCAATGTGCCCTTCCCCCTTGCCGAACCACAAGGAGCTGATGGCCCCGTAGGTGATCGTGTTTTGCCATGACAACAAGAAATTGGCGACATGGAGGGAGTGGCGGCTCAAGTAAAAATTGTGAACAAAAATTGGACATGCGTTTCTACTCAACTAACGCTTGGAACTACAAGGATTAACCGCGAAATGGACATGTAAATGGAGGGGGTTATGCAGGCACGGCGGGAAAATTACTGCGAATTGCAGGATACTGCACCTCTTGTCCGTCGCCACAACTACGGGGTGGTGGTGTCGCTCGATGCTGCGGACGACGATGCTCATCGTCGCCACAACTACAGGGGGTGGTGTCGCTCGCCACCGTGGCCGACGATGCTTGCAGTCGCCCGAACCTCCGGTTCCCTTGTCGTCCCCACTGCATCTGGTTCCCACGCCCCCGCCACGACTTTGGATCTCACAGGCGCCTTCATTGTCGCCACTCAAGAGGGAGGGGATAGGAAGGTGGTGGAAGCACAGTGGCTCAAGCTGAGGGGCTCACAGAAAAAACACCTGCGCGACACAGGTCCAGACCCCTGGTCATAACACGCAGCAAAAAAACACCTACATGACGTGGGTCCAGACCCCTGGTCATAATCTATATCCACCGTATGATGGCATCTGATCCGACGGCACGCGAGACGCTCGCTCAGCTGGCTGTTAGCATCTGGATGAAACATAGCATTTTCCGAAAGTAAAACATTGCACGTGTAAGTAAAGGAGGGGTTTGGAAATTTCAAACAGAACAAAGACATGATAATTTTTTGTGTGGTTCCGATAGGTGGTGCTATCATATGTCCACATTAATGGAGACTTCGACCCATGAAGGGTAACAGTTGCGTAAGTCCATGGAGGGCTCCACCCACGAAGGTTCCATGAAGAAGCAACCTTGTCTATTCCACCATGGCTTCTGTCCACGAAGGCTAGCCTCACTCGGGTTGATCTTCACAAAGTAGGTGATCTCCTTGCCCTTACAAACTCCTTCGTTCAACTCCACATGATCTTGGAGGCTCCCAAGTGACACCTAACCAATCCAGGAGACACCACTCTCCAAAAGGAAATAGATGTTGTGTTGGTGATGAACTCCTTGCTCTTGTGCTTCAAATGATAGTCTCCTCAACACTCAATCTCTCTCTCACATATTTTTCTTGGGTAGGAGAAGGGTTGGAGTGGAAAGCAACTTGAAGAGGCTAGAAATCAAGGTTCAAATGGTAGGAATGGAATCTCTTGATCTCAACACATGAGTAGGTGGTTCTATCTCAGAAAATGAATGATGGAAGTTGTGTTTCATTCTGATGGCTCTCTTATAGAGTAAGTGGTGGAAGGGTACAAATAGGCAGCACAAAAAATCCAACTGTTACAAGCTTTTGACCCAATTCGGTGGCACCGATATGATAATCTCGGTGAGACTGACTAGTGTAAAAGACTTGACTATTAGGCTTTTTGGTGAGACCGATTATACCAAGTCGGTGGGACCGAAGTGCAATGGCTAGGGCAAGACCTCGTTTCGGTAATTCCGGTTGATTCATCTCGGCGATTCTGAAATGAAGCAACTTCATTACAGAAGCTTGGAAAGGCCATCCCGGTGGGACCAAGAACCATTTCAGTTAGACAGGATTGATAGGGGTTTGGCTGTAGTAATGGAATGATCATCTTAGTGGGTCTAGAGTAGGTGATACCGGTGGGACCAAAATGAAGGTTTAGGGTTCTGGACATATGTGATAAAGTGATTGAGGTTTTTTTGGAGCAGTACCACTAAGCAGTTGAGGAACATCCTCATCAACAATACATCATCCCCTCTTAATAGTATTGGCTTTCCTAACGGACTCAATGTGATCTTGGATCACTAAACCAAAAATGTAGAGTCTTGGGGTAGCCAATTCTTGTTCTTAACATTTTGAGGGGTCCAATCCATTAGTCCTTGCCATGCCAATCATTGATCTTTTCAGAAATCTATCATCAATGTTCATTAGATCAGTAACATACATGTTATAATTAATTACCAAAACCACCCGGGGATTAGTTGCACTTTCAGTCTCCCGCTTTTTGGTAATTGATGACAACATATAGATCAAATCTTCGACAAATGATATAATGAATGAAATACATCGTCGCTTTGACAAGTATTTTATAAGCAAGAGCTCCCCCTAAATTTGTGCATTATTAAAAATTTGCGCCAGAATGCAAATGCACAATCAATTAGGATCATGGGTTACTCTTCCATGTCACATACATCTTGGTGGAGTGCTCAAAATGATATGATTGCAACGTAGTTAGCACTCATCACCAAGTAAACAAGTGAATGACCATACAAGAGCATATGAATGGATATCCAATCAAGCATAACATTAAGGTACGGTATGATCAAACACATGATAAAAGTAGTGAGGGAGTCCTGGATTAGGGGGTGTTCGGATAGCCGGACTATACCTTCAGCCGGACTCCTGGACTATGAAGATACAAGATTGAAGACTCCATCCCGTGTCCGGAAGGGACTTTCCTTGGCGTGGAAGGCAAGCTTGGCAATACGGATATGAAGATCTCCTACCATTGTAACCGACTTTGTGTAACCCTAACCCTCTCCGGTGTCTATATAAACCGGAGGGTTTTAGTCCGTAGGACAACATACACATCAATAATCATACCATAGGCTAGCTTCTAGGGTTTAGCCTCCTCGATCTCGTGGTAGATCTACTCTTGTACTACCCATATCATCAATATTAATCCAGCAGGACGTAGGGTTTTACCTCCATCGAGAGGGCCCGAACCTGGGTAAAACTTCGTGTCCCTTGTCTCCTGTTACTATCCGACCTAGACGCACAGTTCGGGACCCCCTACCCGAGATCCGCCGGTTTTGACACCGACATTGGTGCTTTCATTGAGAGTTCCTCTATGTCGTCGCCGTCAGGCTCGATGGCTCCTACGATCATCGATAGCGATGCAGTCCAGGGTGAGACCTTCCTCCCCGGACAGATCTTTGTCTTCGGCGGCTTCGCACTGCGGGCCAGTTCGCTTGGCCGTCTGGAGCAGATTGAAAGCTACGCCCCTGGCCGTCAGGTCAGATTTGGAAGTTTTAACTACACGGCTGACATCCGCGGGGACTTGATCTTCGACGGATTCGAGCCACCATCGAGCGCGCCGCACTGTCACGACGAGCATGATCTAGCTCTACCGCCGAACAGTGCCCTGGAGGCCGCACCCGCATCGGCTCTGACCCTTAATTCGGAGCCAACCGCGCCGATCGAGGATGGGCGGTTGGACGCCACCTCGGGGGCTACGACCCCAACGGCGATTGAGCCAAGCACCAGCCCCGTACTCTGCGAGACTCATAACTCCAAGGAGCCGGACTCTTCTCCGGACTCCGAACCCTCCGCACCCCTGCCGATCGAATCCGATTGGGCGCCGATCATGGAGTTCACTGCCGCGGACATCTTTCAGCACTCGCCTTTCGGCGATATCCTGAAGTCACTGAAGTCTCTCTCTTTATCAGGAGAGCCCTGGCCAGACTACGGTTAGCAAGGTTGGGGTACGAACGATGAAGAAATTCAAAACCCACCCACCACCCACTTTGTAGCCACTGTCGACGACTTAACCGACATGCTCGACTTCGACTCCGAAGACATCGACGGTATGGACGCCGATGAAGGAGATGATGAAAAACCAGCGCCTACTAGGCCCTGGAAAGCCACCTCATCATATGACATATACATGGTGGACACCCCAAAAGAGGGAGATGGCGATGGAACAGCGGAGGATGACCCCTCCAAGAAACAGCCTAAGCGCCGCCGTCAACGGCGCCGCTCAAAATCCCGCCAAAACAAACACGGTGATTCCAGCACGGGAGATAATAATACTTCGGAAAGCGCCAAAGAAAACCCCCTCCAGCAAGATTTAGCACAGGAGGATGGAGAAACCAGCCCTCATGAGAGAGCGGCAGACAGAGAGGTCGAGGACGATATTTATATGCCTCCCTCCGAAGACGAGGCAAGCCTCGACGACGACGAATTCGTCGTGCCAGAGGACCGTCGAGCAAAAGCGTTTTCAACGCAGGCTTATGAACATAGCAAGAAGCCTCAAGAAAAAACAGCAACAGCTTAGAGCTGATCAAGATTTGCTAGTCGACAGATGGACTGAAGTCCTTGCGGCCGAAGAGCATAAACTCGAACGCCCCTCCAAGAGCTACCCAAAGCGTAGGTTGCTACCCCGATTAGAGGAGGAAGCACTTGATGCGGCCGACCGGCCACCTCGTGGTCGCGATAGAGAGGCCTCTCGGCCCTCCACTCAAGCCACACACCGTACCAAGGCACGGGAATATGCGCCAGACTTATGAGACATGTTGGAGGACAATGAAAGGCAAACAAGATCGATCTATGGATCGCGTGGGCGCCCCACGGCTCGAGACGGTAACCGTCACGCCGGCCACAAATTCGGCGGGGCCGAACACAGTAGACAAGGCTCATTGGAGCTACGTCATGATATAGCCCAGTACAGAGGCGCCGCACACCCACTCTGCTTTACAGATGAAATAATGGATCATCAAATCCCCGAGGGTTTCAAACCCGTGAACATCGAATCATATGATGGCACAATAGATCCCGTGGTATGGATCGAGGATTATCTCCTTCATATCCACATGGCCTGCGGCGATGATTTCCACGCCATCAAATACCTCCCACTCAAGCTTAAAGGACCAGCTCGGCATTGGCTTAATAGCTTGCCAATAGGATCAATCAGTTGTTGGGAGGACCTGGAAGCCGCATTCCTCGACAATTTCCAGGGCACTTACGTGCGACCCCCAGACGCCGATGACCTAAGTCACGTAATTCAGCAGCGAGAGGAATCGGCCAGACAATTCTGGACATGGTTCCTAACAAAGAAAAATCAAATAGTTGACTGTCTGGACACTAAGGCCCTAGCAACCTTCAAACACAATATCCGTGACGAGTGGCTGGCCCGGCACCTTGGACAAGAAAAGCCGAAATCTATGGCAGCACTCACGACACTCATGACCCGCTTTTGCGCGGGAGAAGACAGCTGGCTTGCTCGTAGCAACAATATGACCAAGAACCCTGGTAATTCGGACACCAGGGATAGTAGTGGCAGGTCGCGTCGCAACAAGCAGAAGCGCCGCATTAACGGCGACAATGCTGAGGATACAGCAGTTAATGCCGGATTGAGAGGCTCTAAATTCGGTCAGCGGAAAAGCCATTCAAAAGGAATTCTAGGGGCCCGTCCAGTTTGGACCGAATACTCGACCGCTCGTGCCAGATACATGGCACCCCCGAAAAGCCAGCCAATCACACCAACAGGGATTGTTGGGTGTTCAAGCAGGCAGGCAAGTTAAACGCCGAAAATGAAGACAAGGGGCTGCATAGCGATGACGATGAGGAGCCCCGGCCGCCGAACAACAGTGGACAAAAGGGTTTTCCCCCACAAGTGCGGATGGTGAACATGATATACGCAACCCATGTCCCCAAAAGGGAGCGGAAGCGTGCGTTAAGGGACGGATACGCGGTAGAGGCAGTCGCCCCAAAGTTCAACCCATGGTCCTCCTGCCCGATCACCTTTGATCGAAGGGACCATCCCACTAGCATCTGTCATGGCGGATTCGCCGCATTGGTTCTAGACCCAATTATTGACGGATTTCATCACACTAGAGTCCTTATGGACGGCGGCAACAACCTGAACCTGCTTTACCAGGATACGGTGCGGAAAATGGGCATAGATTCCTCGAGGATTAAGCCCACCAAAATGACCTTTAAAGGCGTAATACCAGGTGTAGAGGCCAACTGTACAGGCTTAGTCACACTTGAAGTGGTCTTCGGATCTCCGGATAATTTCCGAAGCGAGGAGTTAATCTTCGACATAGTCCCGTTTCGCAGTGGCTATCACGCACTGCTCGGGTGAACCGCATTTGCTAAGTTCAATGCGGTACCGCATTACGCATACCTTAAGCTCAAGATGCCAGGCCCTCGAGGAGTAATTACGGTCAATGGAAACACCGAACATTCCCTCCGAATGGAGGAGCACACGGCAGCCCTTGCAGCGGAAGTTCAAAGCAGCCTCTCCAGGCAGTTCTCTAGTCCGGCCACTAAACGACCGGACACCGTCAAGCGCGCCCGGAGTAACCTACAACAAGACCGCCTGGCACGATCCGAGCAGGCATAGCAATGCGGCCCCAACCCCAACCCTCGCAAAAGGCGACGCCAGTACTTCGCGTACATAACTACGCTCTAGAGATACCATGGGCACAGGGGGAGGGGCACCATCACGACACGCCCAAAACACGGCTTAAACCGTACCAGGGGCTGCTGATTTCTTAATTTTCTCTTACTTTAGGGACTTCATCCTTCGGAAGACCTGTTCGGCAGTTCAATTACCGCACAAACGATGCAAGAACCAGGGAAGCAGACAAGCCGCGCCGCACTACGGAACTCCCAGGTGGTCTCTATCACGAGCAGTATACCCGTTCCGCATACTATTCCGCAGCTTGCCCCTGGAACGGACATGTTAACTAGTCCAACCTTCCACTTATCGCATTATTTGTATCGTTCTGCTTTGATCGCAGCCCTTTTTTAATAAACAATGCATAGCTTTCTTCTATTTTTGCATTACCTTTTTTTCTTTATATATGTTCCTTAACGACATGTTGCACCCGTACGCGTTGGTATGGCCAAAATACGCCAGGGGCTTTAGTACCCCTCAATATGGTGTGAGAAGTCCGAACACTTTAACAAGTGCGGCACCCCGAACTTATAGCATTATATGCATCAGCTCCGAATCATGTCTTGGGTCAATAGTTGGGTTTGCCCGGCTCCTATGTTTTGGTGCCTTACGTTCCGCTATATCGGCTAAGGGAGCACTAGGAGAACCACTGCGATTGTGCCCCGGTTGAGCTGGGTCGAGCACCTCAGTGGAGAAAGCTAAAACTGACTGTCATGATGAAGCGAGAGCTGGTCGCTGTTCGAGAGGTTTTTTCGAGTCCCTAAAGACTTATGCAGCTTAGGGCGAGGAGCCGGCTCTGTCCGGCCAAGGCGTGGATAGCGCCCCGAACTCGGTCTTCCGAATACCAGGGGCTTCGCCGAAATTTAAAATTATAGAATTCTATGGCTAAATGAGAGTGTTCACGCATTATAGTCCGTTTTCCTTGTTCGTTGGGCTGAGCGCCTCCCTCGAAGGACCCAAACATGGGAAAAATAGCGCTCAGGTTTATCCCCAAACACCCCAGCACTAGCGGCACGGGGGCAGAAGCCGAGGACTCGCCATCTCTCAGAATTGATAAACAACCGCACAGAAGGTAATATTTTAAATTCCAACAGCATTGCTTAGCGCATATAAACAAGTTTTCAGCGCACAGGACAAAATGAGCAAGTTTCACTCAAAAATTACATCCCTAGAACATTCATCCGCCACAAGGCGGGCACCCTTCAGAACATCCTTATAGTAATTCTCGGGCTTGCAATGCTCTTTCCCCAGCGGTGGCCTGTCCTTCACAAGCTTCTCAGCATCCAGCTTGCCCCAGTGCACCTTAGCACGGGCAAGGGCCCTACGGGCACCCTCAATGCAGACGGAGCGCTTGATGACTTTGAGCCTTGGACCGGCCTCCACCAGCCGCCACACCAGCCCGAAATAGCTCCCAGCAGAGCCCCTCCAGGCCACAGCCAAACAATAAGGTCCTTCATGGCCTATTCGGCCGCCTTGTGGAGCTCGACCAGTTGCTTCAGCTGGTCGCTCAGGGGCACGGGGTGTCCGGCCTCAGCGTACTGAGACCAGAACACCTTCTCCGTCGAGCTGCCCTCCTCGGCTCGATAGAATGCGGCAGCATTGGACACGCTCCGGGGAAGATCTGCGAACGCTCCTGGAGAACTCCGGATTCGGGTAAGTAACAAGTACCTCACGTTTATGTGTTTGCTTTGCATAAAGAATGCCTTACCCGCCACTATCTTCTTCACCTCATCCAACTCCTGGAGGGTCTTCTGGGATTCGGCCTTGGCAGATTTGGCATTTTCAATAGCCACTGCGAGCTCGGACGCTTGCGTCTTCGAGTCAAGCTCCAAACTCTCATGTTTTTCCATGAGAGCCTAGAGCTCTTGCCGCACCTTGCCAACCTCGGCCTCATATTTCTCCCGCTCGGTGCGCTCCGAGGCCGCACTCTTCTCGGCCTCGACCAGTGCTTGCTTAAGGGTCGCCACTTCAGACGTGGCCCCTACAATAGCCACGATAATCCTGTCATTCTTTGCAATTGCACCTTTATATATATATATTTTTAACAAGGTATTTCTTACCTTCATTATCCTCGAGCTGCTTCTTGGCACGACCGAGCTCTTGCTCGGACCACTCGAGGTTCTGCTTTTAGCGTGTCCACTTCCGCAGTCAGTGCGGCGGACGCAAGCAGAGAAGCCTGCATACGCATATTGACTCCTTTTGTTTAGACTCCTGCGAATTTTATTTGATCCTCTATTCGGCTTCTCATCCCGAACGCCAAACAGAGCATCAGGGGCTACTGTCTATGCGGTAATATTATTTACACATTCTTTACTTACCTCAAAGCCTGTCAAAAGGCTAGTACAAGCTTCAATCAGTCCACTCTTGGCGGACTGAACCTTCTGGACCACCGCACTCATAATGGCACGGTGCTCCTCGTCAATGGAGGCGTCTTGGAGCGCCTCCAACATATTGTCCGGCGCCTCCGGTTGGACGGGGGCCACCGGCACAGTGGGCTGGCTCCTCTTGGAAGGAGGTCGCCCGCCGGACTCTGGAACCTTTGAAGGTTCCGGAGCAGTGTCCGGCCTAGAGCCGGACTTGGAGCCCTGGGGGGTTTCATCCCCTTTGCTCCTGGAGTCCGGGAGGTCGCCTTGCGGCGCCTCCAGGACCACCTCCTCCCGGCTTGGAACCTGTTGGGACAACACTTCGGTGTCGTCCGTAGGGCGGGGGGAGGAAGCCGTCGGAAGTGAGTTCACATCCGACGAGTCCAGTGAGCCACTCGACGATGCGTCGAGCCGGTCTTTGGGTGGGCTGCATAAACATATTCGACGTGAGGGAACGCTGTGCAATAAATGAATACTATGAATTACTCTGGTATCCGGATACTTACAATTTGGCCAGGGGCTTGGCTGTAATGCCCCGTGACCGATGTGCCAGGTGCCGTCCAGTTATTCGCTGTTGTTGCCTTGTCATTGCTTGCGTGTCATGCGTTGCATATCATGTCATCATGTGCATTTCATTTGCATACATGTTCGTCTCATGCATCCGAGCTTTTCCCTGTTGTCCGTTTTGCAATCCGGCGCTCCTTCTCCTCCGGTGGTCATTTCTACCTTTCTTTCGTGTGTGGGGATTAAACATTTCCGGATTGGACCGAGACTTGCTAAGCGGCCTTGGTTTACTACCGGTAGACCGCCTGTCAAGTTTCGTACCATTTGGACTTCGTTTGATGCTCCAACGGTTAACCGAGGGACCGAAAAGGCCTCGTTTGTGTTGCAGCCCAACACCCCTCCAAAGTGGCCCAAAACCCACCAAAACCTCCTCCATCATCTTGGTCGTTCGATCACGATCGCGTGGCCGAAAACCGCACCTCATTTGGACTCTCCTAGCTTCCCCTACCTATATATACGTGGCCATCCCCGAAATTTTCGCGGATGAACCCTAGCCTCCCTCTTCCTCGCGCCGCCGGACATGTCCGCCCGGCGACTGGACGTGTCCGCCCTCACCCTCAGCCAATCTGGCCTTGCCACCTCACCCAGTCGCTCTCTCTCTCCTCCAGCGCCGCCTGCTCCCACCGCGCGGCCCGGGAAGCCCGGAGCCGGCCCCCGAGGGCCCAACCGCTCGTCGCCTCCTCTCGCGGAGGGAGCCCGCGCCCGAGGCCGATGCCGCCACGCGCTCCTCTCGCCGACGCCGCGCCGCCGAGCCCGCACCCGCCGGCCGTCCGCCGGAGCTGCGCCTCTCCGCCGCCTCGCCGCCACCGCGCGCACCCGCCGCCGTCGCACGCCGCGCCTCGTGCCTTGCCGCCTCCGGCGACTGGAGCTCGCCGGAGCTCGTCCAGCGCCGGATCCGTGGAAGTTGGATCAGATCCACCACTTCCCCGAACCAAATGTCCCGTCTCAGATCTGCACCGCTCCGTCCCGGATCCCTCCGTCCCGCGTTGACTTTAGCGGAGGTATAAATTCCACTAAGTACCCGAGATTCCCAGATCCATATGCCCTTGTTCATCATGCCGTAACTTTGCATCCATAGCTCCGATTCATGCATATAGCATATCAAAATGTTCGTCTCAGAGAGTACATCATTTCATCTCATTGCATCATTTTCATTTGAGTTCATCTTGATGCCCGAAATGCTGTTAGAAGAGTGCTACTTGAGATAATTGTCAGATCTGCTACTCCATTTAGATATTTGTCATTTTTGCCATGATTATTGTGTGCATGATATGCCCATGAGGTCTACATATGTTTTGTTAAGGGTTTTTGCCATCTTTACAGAGGTGCAACCCATGTATTTTTGTGATGTGTGTGGTGACTAGCACAAGCTTGCTAAGTGAGGCACTTGGTAATGCTGATTTCAGGGACTTAGCAATCCCACTAAGTCCTTGATCTGTTTTTCTCATGATGACATATGTTCATGTTGTTTCCTAGTGATCCGTGCCTCTTTTGAGGATGATCAATAAGGATGTTTTGCTAATCTTGTAGTGCTCTATCCATCCATGTCTTTGTTTGCAATTATGGAGCAACCTAGCTTGAGTCAATCGAGCTCTACTTTTGCTATTTCGTGATTCTGGGCAGATTGTCTACTTGTTAGCGATTTTGCCGATGATGTTGTAGTTGATCCATGCACGCTATGTTATTGTTCTTGCCATGTATAGCTTGTATAATGTGTATTCTTGATGGGTGCATGCTTAGATTGTCATGGCATGCTCTGTAGTGAGTGCATCGAGCTCGTAAACATGCCTACTTGATATCTGTTTCAGCATGCTCCAGTTTTCACTAAGTCTGTGATCTGATTATGTTTTTGCCATGTTCACATGCTTGCAATTGTATTTTCTGATCCCTTTTGGCTCAAGGTCACTAAGGGACTTTTGTTAAGCTCTTTGAGTAGCTTCATTCCATGCTTTACTTTGCCATGTTCAGGTCCTGTAGCATATAGTTTTCATGCTCCGAAGAGTGCTACCTGATCTGAAATTCCAGACAAGTGTTAATTTCACTAAGTCTCAAATCTGTTTACCATATACATTTTTTGCCATGCTTGTTTGATCCTGTTAATGGATGAATTGGCCGTAGCTCAGTGCTAGAGTTTTGTTAAGCATCATGAATGCATCCATTCCATATATTTTGTTGCCATGTTTGAGTGCTATAGCATGTTCATCTTGTTGCATTTAGATGGCTACTTGCTGTAAATCGTAGACCAGTGCCTTATTTGAATTGCTTGCCATTTCCAAACCGTAACTCCGATTCCGGCGTTCTTTATATCGTTTTCAAGAGATTTCATCTCATCTTTCCAGTGGAACACTTGGATTTCCAAGTTGAGGCCAGATTCAATCATTACTTGTCAAATCATGCATATGCATCGCATACCGCATCCCGCATATCATACCATGTTCATGTGTTGGTTGTTTACTATGTTGTATGCTTCTTTCCGGTGTTTGTTTCTCTGGGTTGGTTCCGGTAACGTCGTGTTTGTGAGGACCCGTTCGTCTACGTCCGTTTGTCTTCTTCATGGACTCGTTCTTCTTCCTTGCGGGATTTCAGGCAAGATGACCATACCCTCGAAATCACTTCTATCTTTGCTTGCCTAGTTGCTCGCTCTTTTGCTATGCCTATGCTGCGATACCTACCACTTGCTTATCATGCCTCCCATATTGTTAAACCAAGCCTCTAACCCACCATGTCCTAGCAAACCGTTGATTGGCTATGTTACCGCTTTGCTCAGCACCTCTTATAGCGTTGTTAGTTGCAGGTGAAGATTGAAGTTTGTTCCTTGTTGGAACATGGAGATGTTGTTCCTTGTTGGAACATGTTTACTTGTTGGGATATCACAATATATCTTATTTAATTAATGCATCTATATACTTGGTAAAGGGTGGAAGGCTCGGCCTTATGCCTGGTGTTTTGTTCCACTCTTGCCGCCCTAGTTTCTGTCATATCGGTGTTATGTTCCCGGATTTTGCGTTCCTTACGCGGTTGGGTTATAATGGGAACCCCTTGACAGTTTGCTTTGAATAAAACTCCTCCAGCAAGGCCCAACCTTGGTTTTACCATTTGCCACCTAGCCTCTTTTTCCCTTGGGTTAGGCCAGCCCAAGGGTCATCTTAATTTAACCCCCCCGGGCCAGTGCTTCTCTAAGTGCTGGTCCAACCCAGAGCACCGTGCGGGGCCGTCCCTTGGCAACTTGGGTTACGTTGGCTCCCGTACGCTTAGCTTATCCGGTGTGCCCTGAGAACGAGATATGTGCAGCTCCTATCGGGATGTCGGCGCATCGGGTGGTTTTGCTGGACTTGTTTTACCATTGTCGAGGATGTCTTGTAGAATCGGGATACCGAGTCTGATCGGAATGTCTCGGGAGGAGGTCTATTCCTTCGTTGACCATGAGAGCTTGTCATGGGCTAAGTTGGGACACCCCTGCAGGGATTTGAACTTTCGAAAGCCGTGCCCGCGGTTATGGGCAGATGGGAATTTGTTAATGCCCGGTTGTAGATAACTTGAACCTTAACTTAATTAAAATGAATCAACTGCGTGTGTAACCGTGATGGTCTCTTTCTGGCGGAGTCCGGGAAGTGAACACGGTGTTGGAGTTATGCTTGACGTAGGTTGTTCTAGGATCACTTCTTGATCATACTTTTATCGACCGTGCTTTGGCTTCTCTTCTCGCTCTCATTTGCGTATGTTAGCCACCATATATGCTAGTCGCTTGCTGCAGCTCCACCTCATACCTTTTACCTTACCCATAAGCTTAAATAGTCTTGATCGCGAGGATGCGAGATTGCTGAGTCCCTGTGGCTCACAGATACTTCCAAAACCAGCTTGCAGGTGCCGATGAGTCCGTGCAGATGACGCAACCAAGCTTAGGAGGAGCTCGATGAAGATCTTGTCCTTTGTGATGTTTCGTTCTAGTTGATCAGTAGTGGAGCCCAGTTGGTGTTGATCGGGGACCTTTGTCGCATTTGGGGTTCTTCTTTATTTTGGTTCCATAGTCAGACCTTGATTGCATTTGGATGTTGTAATGCTTTATTCATGTATTGTGTGAAGTGGCGATTGTAAGCCAACTATGTATCTCTTTCCCTTATGTATTACATGGGTTGTGTGAAGATTACCTCACTTGCGACATTGCTTTCAATGCGGTTATGCCTCTAAGTCGTGCTTCGACACGTGGGAGATATAGCCGCATCGAGGGCGTTACAAGTTGGTATCAGAGCCTTCCCCGACCTTAGGAGCCCCATTGCTTGATCGTTTTAGTAGCCGAGTTGTGTCTAGAAAAATGTTTTGAGTCATTTAGGAATTATATATCGGAGAGTTTAGGAATTCTTTTTACTCCTCAGTCCCTTCATCGCTCTGGTAAGGCATCCTGACGTAGAGTTTTGACTCTTCTCTTCTCAAATTTCACTATTTTTTTAGGATCACGCGGGTATCTTGGAATCGTTCCGATGGTTTTGTGACGAGAACATTGTCTTGGTGCCTCCTGTCAGGGGTTTTGTGGAAGTGTCCCGGGGAGTTGAGCTCTGAGGTGTTTTCGTCATAATTTTATCGTTGCAGTTCTGGAATACCTGAGTTTAGTTTCGCCGACATCGAAAATCTCTTTTATGCAGTTCGTTGGTGAGATAACCTCGACGCCACCCAGTACTAGGGCGGGAGTTCGGGAGTATTGCCATAACTTGTATAATGGATGCTTTTCGAAGGTTGAGGTAGATGATTTCTGAAGGTTTCTTGGTTATGTGTTGAAGGATGGATACAGCTGGATGTAGGATTTGCTAGATTTGGGTGAGATATTATGCTTCCCCTGTATCCCCAACACCTGATTGCATAACCGAAATTTTTTCGGGAGTTTCATAAGTGGGAATTCAAGTAACTCTTAGGATATCTTTCCGACAGATGTATGATATGAAATTGGGGTTCGAGTCTAGTGGTCCGCCTATTCACGGTTGGTTTTACAGTGGTCTTGGTGTGTCTTAAAGAGTCATTGGCTATGCTGACTCGGGGACGCTTCGTATATCATGTGCACTGCCTTGTACATGATGGTGCTGTACGATCGAGCCCGTGTAGGCCCCACCATGAAAACTTCGGACGAAATCTCTATCATATGTTTGTTCCGGCTTATTTTGCAAGACAATCCTTTGTTTTGTTTTGAGTTGTGGTATTTGAGTTGCTTCGAAGTCAAATGTTGATTCCATACCTTCCCCAAATGGTGTTTTCATACTCCGATGTGAATACCAATCCTTCATGATAATCGAGATTGTCATGTCAATCCTTTTCACAGGTGTGTTTCTCTTCAAGTGGATCTGAACATTTCAACATCCGCAAGATCCAATCTCAGCTTTCTCAACGGTGTTCGTTCATCCATCCCAAGTTGTCTTTGTTTTCCCCCCCCCCCCCCCCTTTTTTATCCTAGGACTTAGACTTCTTTATCGTGTATCCATCTTATTAATGTGAAGCCTCTCCATTCTTCTCCTTCAATGTTCTTATCCGGTGATTCTCATGAAGATACTAATATTTGCCTTTTCTTCTCCGGTGGATTCTATTCAAGCTTTTGGTGTTGATCATACCCTTTTCCTCATTTCAATGCGTTCTCAGGCCGGTGAAATTCTTAATCTTTCACCTCTCGCTATTCAGTTGTTCCGGAGTGCTGAAGATATCTCAGAAGGCTCGTCTTGTCATCCAAGATCCGCTCAACCTATTTCGAGATTGTTATCTCATTCTAGCCATGTAACTCAACCGGTGCAACCTCTCTTTTGAATCATTCAACGGTGTTTCTTTTGAGTGGGCCCTAACCCACAGGTCTTTTCCAGGATCTTACCTGACTCTTATTTACCCGGAGCTATCCTCAAATTTCTTGTCAAAGTTTGACGTAAGAATGAATTGTCATCAGTCAAATGTCTTTCTCCAAGATCTTTCAAATTCTTTTCATCATTGACTCAACCTCTTCGTTTTGAGTCTTCTGGAGTGTCTAAATAATTCATGGTGGTGTTCCTCATCGTCATTCTCTGCGTTTGGAGACCGAAGAAGATTTTTCTCTCAATCTTGCTCCATTCTCTTCAAGATTCGTGATTCTAGCTTGTTGCCATCCTCTCATAATTGTTTCAATTGTGACAATTCTTTTCACCCTTCTGGAGCAATTCAGGAGTCTTTTCAGTTTGATTATCCGGAGTCCATCAATTCAGGTTTATTCATTCTCAGCTTTCAGCTCTCTTTCTCCAAATTTTACCGGTGCTTCGTTCAAGTGTTCTCTAATCAGTTCGTGATCCCTTCGTTCTCATGTATCTAGATTCTCTCAAGCATCTTCATTCTTTTGCAAATTCTTCCCGGTGATTCGTTATCTTTTATTCGTTCTTTTTCAATTCTTACGGTGGTTCGTTCAAGAGTTTTCTCTTCCTTCTTTATCATATCAATTTATTCGTTGTTTCAACCCTTCCGGTGGTTCGTTCAATACCTTCCCAAGTTGGTGCGACATCTATCTTAATCTTTTCTTTGAGAATAAGTAGTATGCCAAACCCGTTGTTTGTCATCAATTTAATTGGTGAAGGATACGCATAACGTAATTCTTATTTTTGTTCATCCAAGTGATTAATTCCCTATTACGGAGGCTCATCAAATTCTCGGTTTCAATTGTTTCATCTTCTCTTTTTCCCAGAGTTCCAACCTCTTTCAATCATATTATCACGGGGATCTCTATCTAAATCATTGTGAGGCTTCAATCTTATTCTTTCCACCAGTCAATTATTTTGGATCATTCTTTTATTACCGGAGTTCTTCATGAAGGTTCTACATGATGGATTCATCAAGGATTTAATTCCTTCTCGAAGTGTTCATCGATAGTCTTTGCTAAGAAACTCAAGCTTTCATCATCTTGCTATCCGGAGTGCAATTCTTTCTCCCATATCATTGGAGGTGGTATTATGTCATTCTTGATAATTTGAGTTCATGTTTCATGATTCACATGTTGTTAAGAATGAGGTATTTTAAACCCATATTTTTCTTCCATGGAGTTATCTTGGGCTATATTTCACCTAAAACTTTCCCTAAGGATTGTTGCTAATTATGGTGCTTATAAATGATCCAAGTTCTTCATTTATCCTTCCCGGTGCGATATACTTTCTCGCCAATTTGTTCATATCAATCCAATTCCTTTCCCATGAGTGGCAGGCTGTCACCTCATATTTTGAGATGTATTCCATAAGACCATATCAAGTATATTCTTTTCGTTGTTGGTGTTCCAACAACTCCGTTCGACCCTTCTCCTAAAGATGCCTTTTCAAACTATTTGTGACAGAAGTTGGCATTTTCTTCTCCATTCTTTATTTTAATCAACTATCTTCTATTACTCTCCCCCGGAGGAATTGTGTTGCTGCTCTCTTCAAACCTTCTTCTTGTCCTTATCATGCTTATCCTCTTAACCGGAGTGTTGTGCCCCTTTGCTCAAGCTCTTTCATTTTATTAAGTCTTTCATCTCTTTTCACTCGAAGTGCTGTCCAAATTGGTAATTCCTCATCCCGCTTCCCTACCGGAGTGCTTTCAACTTCATTTATCTCCGTGGTATTCTTTTCTCGATATGGCTTAACCTTTTCAAGGTTCTTTGGTTTCACTCGTTTGTCAAAGAAGCGATTTGTTTTACCTCTTCTTTTATCTCTTCCGTTGTCCCTCCGGTGCCATTCTAGATCTCGGGACGAGATCCTCTCGTAGTGGTGGAGTGTTGTAACGCCCCGTGACCGATGTGCCAGGTGTCGTCTAGTTATTCGCTGTTGTTTCCTTGTCATTGCTTGCGTGTCATGCATTGCATATCATGTCATCATGTGCATTTCATTTGCATACATGTTCGTCTCATGCATCCGAGCTTTTCCCCATTGTCCGTTTTGCAATCCGGTGCTCCGTTCTCCTCCGGTGGTCATTTCTACCTTTCTTTCGTGTGTGGGGATTAAACATTTCCAGATTGGACCGAGACTTGCCAAGCGGCCTTGGTTTACTACCGGTAGACCGCCTGTCAAGTTTCGTACCATTTGGACTTCGTTTGATGCTCCAACGGTTAACCGAGGGACCGAAAAGGCCTCGTCTGTGTTGCAGCCCAACACCCCTCCAAAGTGGCCCAAAACCCACCAAAACCTCCTCCATCATCTCGGTCATTCGATCACGATCGCGTGGCCGAAAACCGCACCTCATTTGGACTCTCCTAGCTTCCCCTACCTATATATATGTGGCCATCCCCGAAATTTTCGCGGATGAACCCTAGCCTCCCTCTTCCTCGCGCCGCCGGACATGTCCGCCTGGCGACCGGACATGTCCGCCCTCACCCTCAGCCAATCCGGCCTTGCCACCTCGCCACCTCGCTCTGTCTCTCCTCCAGCGCCGCTCGCTCCCACCGCGCGGCCCGGGAAGCCCGGAGCCGGCCCCCGAGGGCCCAACCGCTCGTCGCCTCCTCTCGCGGAGGGAGCCCGCAACCGAGGCCGATGCCGCCGCGCGCTCCTCTCGCCGGCGCCACGCCGCCGAGCCCGCACCCGCTGGCCGTCCGCCGGAGCTGCGCCTCTCCGCCGCCTCGCCGCCACCGCGCGCACCCGCCGCCGTCGCGCGCTGCGCCTCCTGCCTCGCCGCCTCCGGCGACCGGAGCTCGCCGGAGCCCCACCTCACATCGCCGGAGTTTGCCGGAGCTCGTCCCGCGCCGGATCCGTGGAAGTTGGATCAGATCCACCACTTCCCCGAACCAAACGTCCCGTCTCAGATCTGCACCGCTCCGTCCCGGATCCCTCCGTCCCGCGTTGACTTTCGCGGAGGTATAAATTCCACTAAGTCCCCGAGATTCCCAGATCCATATGCCCTTGTTCATCATGCCGTAACTTTGCATCCATAGCTCTGATTCATGCATACAGCATATCAAAATGTTCGTCTCAGAGAGTACATCATTTCATCTCATTGCATCATTTTCATTTGAGTTCATCTTGATGCCCGAAATGCTGTTAGAAGAGTGCTACTTGAGATAATTGTCAGATCTGCTGCTCCATTTAGATATTTGTCATTTTTGCCATGATTATTGTGTGCATGATATGCCCATGAGCTCTACATATGTTTCGTTAAGGGTTTTTGCCATCTTTCCAGAGATGCAACCCATGTATTTTTGTGATGTGTGTGGTGACTAGCACAAGCTTGCTAAGTGAGGCACTTGGTAATGCTGATTTCAGGGACTTAGCAATCCCACCAAGTCCTTGATCTGTTTTTTCTCATGATGCCATATGTTCATGTTGTTTCCTAGTGATCCGTGCCTCTTTTGAGGATGATCAGTAAGGATGTTTTGCTAATCTTGTAGTGCTCTATCCATCCATGTCTTTGCTTGCAATTATGGAGCACCCTAGCTTGAGTCAATCGAGCTCTACTTTTGCTATTTCGTGATTCTGGGCAGATTGTCTACTTGTTAGCGATTTTGCCGATGATGTTGTAGTTGATCCGTGCATGCTATGTTATTTTTCTTGCCATGTATAGCTTGTATAATGTGTATTCTTGATGGGTGCATGCTTAGATTGTCATGACATGCTCTGTAGTGAGTGCATCGAGCTCGTAAACATGCCTACTTGATATCTGTTTCAGCATGCTCCAGTTTTCACCAAGTCTGTGATCTGATTATGTTTTTGCCATGTTCACATGCTTGCAATTGTATTTTATGATCCCTTTTGGCTCAAGGTCACTAAGGGACTTTTGTTAAGCTCTTTGAGTAGCTTCATACCATGCTTTACTTTGCCATGTTCAGGTCCTGTAGCATATAGTTTTCATGCTCCGAAGAGTGCTACCTGATCTGAAATTCCAGACAAGTGTTAATTTCACTAAGTCTGAAATCTGTTTACCATATACATTTTTTGCCATGCTTGTTTGATCCTGTTAATGGATGAATTGGCCGTAGCTCAGTGCTAGATTTTTGTTAAGCATCATGAATTCATACCTTCCATGTATTTTGTTGCCATGTTTGAGTGCTGTAGCATGTTCATCTTGTTGCATTTAGATGGCTACTTGCTGTAAATCGCAGACCGATGCCATATTTGAATTGCTTGCCATTTCCAAACCGTAACTCCGATTCCGGCGTTCTTTATATCGTTTTCAAGCGATTTCGTCTCATCTTTCCAGTGGCACACTTGGATTTCCAAGTTGAGGCCAGATTCAATCATTCCTTGTCAAATCATGCATATGCATCGCATACCGCATCCCGCATATCATACCATGTTCATGTGTTGGTTGTTTACTATGTTGTATGCTTCTTTCCGGTGTTTGCTTCTTCGGGTTGGTTCCGGTATCGTCGTGTTTGTGAGGACCCGTTCGTCTACGTCTGTTTGTCTTCTTCATGGACTCGTTCTTCTTCCTTGCGGGATTTCAGGCAAGATGACCATACCCTCGAAATCACTTCTATCTTTGCTTGCCTAGTTACTCGCTCTTTTGCTATGCCTATGCTGCGATACCTACCACTTGCTTATCATGCCTCCCATATTGTTAAACCAAGCCTCTAACCCACCTTGTCCTAGCAAACCGTTGATTGGCTATGTTACCGCTTTGCTCAGCCCCTCTTATAGCGTTGTTAGTTGCAGGTGAAGATTGAAGTTTGTTCCTTGTTGGAACATGGAGATATTGTTCCTTGTTGGAACATGTTTACTTGTTGGGATATCACAATATATCTTATCTATACCTATACTAATTCTAGACTCCCCAGAAATTCCCACGTTAATCAGTAATTAGGAGCCGTTAATCTGGTGGGTCCGGATTATTACAGTGTAGATCTATCTATAGTACTTTAGTGTTTTTCTCAACTTCAAAAAAAAGAGCTAAAAGGCCCACAATTCCTTCTCCCGGTTATAAAATCTCTCCCATTTAATTCTCTCTCTAAATATCTCACGTCTCTCTCCCTTTCACGTCTCCCTCTCTCCCAATTAATTCTCTCTCTTAATATCTCACGTCTCTCTCCCTTTCACGTCTCCCTTCATATTCTGATGGAAAGAGATCCACGTATCTCTCAAATTGGAGCAAGGAAATTGTGCATGTGGATACCTCTCTCATTCTCTAACATCTATCTCTATCTTCTTCTCCACATGGAAACTGATCCATGCATCTCCCAATTTGCACCAAGGAAGTTGGGGCAGGGATCTCCAGCGATCAAGATCGTCTTCTCAAACAGATTGTTCTCATCTCTCTCTTCTTCTCCACGTGTAAACTGATCCGTGTCTCTCCCAAATTGCAACAAGGAAGTTGGGGCATGGATCTTTGGCGCTCTTGGATCACCTCCGATCAGGTTCGTCTTATCAAACATATTTCTTTTTTCCGGTTTGGATTCAAGTTTTCTCATCATGTCCTCTGATAGTTATATCCAGGGATTCAATTTCCTACGGCTTCTTGAAGCAGATTATAGCAATGGCAAAATAAAATAAGTGTTTCTATCCCTCGGAAAGTAAGAAATAGATCTCCCTATAGCATACAGGAAAAAACCTAACTCCTTCCTTCTGTACTGGTAGATCTCTATTTTCTCTACTTATTAACCCTAACTCGATCAGCAACTCTCTACTGTGATTTGGCTTCCCCAATGATAGTTTTATCAATCCCTCAACAAAGAGAGGCAGGGGCTGTGGGGCATATGGAGAAGGACAGATTTACTGTGGTTGGTGCCGTCGCAAATGGTCGATGACGTCCTTGCTGAGCCGTGGAGGGAAGGTGATCTTGAAGAAAAATTATCTCGCAACACATCGATCATCCACGTTCCTCGCTGACATCATGTCCAAGACCTCGCCCCCGTTGGTGACTTCAACAAGGACGATTTTGATTATCGGGTCAGTTAAAGTAAACCCCTCAACGCAACAGCAGGGTAAGCAGGACCAATATGATGTGTCCAAAACTAATAAATGAATCATGTTATGTTAGATATATAACAACCTGATTAAGTGTTCCTGAATTATAATATGTATTAGTTTTCTCAAAGTTCTAGGCCATGACGTTTGACAGATCCAAGGAGTAGATGCACTGACTGAAGTTTGAAGCCAATGACTCAAAAATTTCCAAGTAACACCATCTCTGTTTTGTTTATTTTATAAGTTCAAAATTTGATAGCACTTACCGTCATAGACATGTGGTTGTTGATATATTTCCTTAAAATCAGACTAATCGTAAGTCTGCTTCTATGGCTGAGGTAACTGAACATTACTATCTTCCAGATTTCATATGTTTATTGTAACTAGGTGAATTCAGGTCCGACGGGGTCTTCCCTTTTGACATGTGTGCAAATTCAGGTCCAACGGGGTCTTCCCTTTTGACATGTGTGCATTTTTCTAAGTTAGTGTCTAATTGCTGTAATTAATCACAAATGGAAGTGCAATTTGAAAGTTGAAGGAGGACATGTTCTCTATGGTCAGCAATAATTGATAAAGGTAGTGGTAACAGAGGTAATAATTGAGAATTCATCCATCATGTGATTTCTACTTTTTTCTGATGCTCTCTCCATTTTCTTCTAGACCTCATGATAAATTAGTTACCTCAGTGTCATGTAAACTATATTCAGTTTTGGTACTTGATTTGGAAACACCATAAAAAACCGTATCATGCTCAAACTTAAAGCATCTTCTAATTTCCAAGTTTTACTTATTGAACGATGCACTTCAAAATTTTCATGCTATAGACACATGCATGAACTGGAGTATAATTCTATCATCTATACCTAAGAAAGACAATCCAACATCGATGCTCTGAAGACTACAATAATGTATCCTTTATATTTCTATAACATGCACTCATTACTACCTACTTTTATGCACCTGATCTGATGTTTCAAGATGTACACATGTGTATGCTCAGTTTGAGTTATTCATGTCTTCACTAATTCGTCAATGAGGCTAAATAACTATGGTTATTTTATGCCTATTGCCATGTGAGATTGTTAAAAGTAATTCCCTGAGATGTGTAACGCTGATGCTCTTGCTACTTTTGGCCATTATGTAATTCCGATTATTCACATTTCTATAAATGCATTTCCAACTGCGTAATTGCTTAGCTTATTGGTTTTATTTCTTATAGCTTTATAAATTCACAAGGATTATATAAGCCTGCGGAGTTGTTGGTTTTAGTAGGTCTATTTCATGCATGTAAGCTACGACCCATAGCTTTTCAAGACTATTTGTTCCCTCTTTTACTCCTCTAATAATACCCATTATGTTGGATAACCAATTCTCTTTTGTGCTCATTTTTTCGAGACAACGAAGATTTGTTTTGCTACTCATGTATATATTTGAACTTTTATTGGTCTTCACAATTCCATCAATCAATATACAGTTGAAGAAAATCCGGTCAATATAATATATACATTTTGGCCCATACATGTTGCGAGAGTAATTTTTAAAGTATATTTAAATAGTCTTTTTTTATTCTTATGCGTGGTCAATATATATTAATATTAGGACACAATACATGCTCACCACTGTAATTCCCAACTTTGTTGAGCACCAAATGCACTCGGCAAAGGCCAAAAAAGATCCCTGTGAAGTATTTGCTGAGTGAAACACTCGGAAAACGCGAGTATGCTGGACGCCTGCCAGCAATGTTAATTTTGCTGGGGTTTTTCCACGGGAACTCAGTAGACATCTGAAAATACCTTCGCCGAGTACAGAACACCGGGAACACGGCAAGCAAATGACACAGACAACGGAATAACGAGTTAGTCAGCCATGCCACACGACACCATAGTTTTGCTGTTTTCTGCAGTCGGCAAAACTATGCCCAGATGGTGCCATGTGTCATGTTTGCCGAGTATAACATTAGGCAAAAGGGTCTTAGACACGAGACATCTAGCCTAATGAAGGTAACTCTGAATGTCCATGTTGTTTGATTTCTAGATCGATGCTAATATTTCATTTCTTTTCTAGCATTATAAATCAACATACATGATGTTTCTAAAATTTGCGTATTAACATCACGTACATTTGAAGTTTCTATAGCGTTCGAGGATGAGCAAATGGTGTATATGGTGCTGAAGGAAGCTTAGGAAGAAGCTTCTTAACGAAATACATAGAGAAGATGATGTCCAGGAAAGGTAAAAGCAGGGAAATAAAAAATGATTAGTTTAGAATTGTTAATGTGAAAGCAGATTTAGTTTCAGCAAGAGGTGGATTCTGAAGATAACAGTAGGTCAACAGCGCAAGTGATATGATATGTCGTAACATGACTGCTGGAATATATATTTGTACAATAAGAGTTACGTGCATGCATCTGTAGTCTCACTGAATTATATCGAAGATATACTGTGTATTACTATATTTGACTGCTTTTGTCACAAAGTTTGCTTGATTTGAACCATCTCAGAACACTCGCTAGACATACCAGGTTGAAATTATTAAAGTTTATTACTTAAGATAAATCAAAGCAGAAAATTGTAACAGAAAAAACCCTACCTGGATTATTCTAAAAGTTGACCGACAAGACATAGTTAATTTGTAACCACACATGACTTCAAGCTACAAGATGTTACCTTTGAAAATTTAAATAGTACAAAAAGTAAAAAATGTGAACTTAATTAGTTTCAGTATTTCAAAATATAACTAAAACATGTAATTAACCTTTTAAAACAAATGTGGAACAATATAGGTTTCTCATGAAATTCGGGCAAGCAAATAGCATGAAATATTTCTATAAACAAAATTTAAATACATTATTGCAATTTACTATCTGCATTGTGGAAATTAATCATCGATAATATTATCACAATTACATAGATTACAAAAAAATATTGAGACAATATTGCATTACAAACAACTATTTTAAAAAATATTATAGATTCTCATACCGTATAAAGTATTATTGCATGCTAGCCCGTGCGAATGCACGGGTTGGCGACTAGTTTAATTAATGCATCTATATACTTGGTAAAGGGTGGAAGGCTCGGCCTTATGCCTGGTGTTTTGTTCCACTCTTGCCGCCCTAGTTTCCGTCATATCGGTGTTATGTTCCCGGATTTTGCGTTCCATACGTGGTTGGGTTATAATGTGATCCCCTTGACAGTTCGCTTTGAATAAAACTCCTCCAACAAGGCCCAACCTTGGTTTTACCATTTGCCACTTAGCCTCTTTTTCCCTTGGGTTAGGCCAGCCCAAGGGTCATCTTATTTTAACCCCCCCGAGCCAGTGCTTCTCTAAGTGCTGGTCCAACCCAAAGCACCGTGCGGGGCCGTCCCTTGGCAACTTGGGTTACGTTGGCTCCCGTACGCTTAGCTTATCCGGTGTGCCCTGAGAACGAGATATGTGCAGCTCCTATCGGGATGTCGGTGCATCGGGTGCTTTTGCTGGACTTATTTTACCATTGTCGAGGATGTCTTGTAGAACCGGGATACCGAGTCTGATCGGAATGTCTCGGGAGGAGGTCTATTCCTTCGTTGACCGTGAGAGCTTGTCATGGGCTAAGTTGGGACACCCCTACAGGGATTTGAACTTTCGAAAGTCATTCCCGCGGTTATGGGCAGATGGGAATTTGTTAATGTCCGGTTGTAGATAACTTGAACCTTAACTTAATTAAAATGAATCAACTGCGTGTGTAACCGTGATGGTCTCTTTCCGGCGGAGTCCGGGAAGTGAACACGGTGTTGGAGTTATGCTTGACGTAGGTTGTTCTAGGATCACTTCTTGATCATACTTTTATCGACCGTGCTTTGCCTTCTCTTCTCGCTCTCATTTGCGTATGTTAGCCACCATATATGCTAGTCGCTTGCTGCAGCTCCACCTCATACCTTTTACCTTACCCATAAGCTTAAATAGTCTTGATCGCGAGGGTGCAAGATTGCTGAGTCCCTGTGGCTCACAGATACTTCCAAAACCAGCTTGCAGGTGCCGATGAGTTCGTGCAGATGACGCAACCAAGATCAGGAGGAGCTCGATGAAGATCTTGTCCTTTGTGATGTTTCGTTCTAGTTGATCAGTAGTGGAGCCAAGTTGGGGTCGATCGGGGACCTTTGTCGCATTTGGGGTTCTTCTTTATTTTGGTTCTGTAGTCGGACCTTGATTGCATTTGGATGTTGTAATGCTTTATTCATGTATTGTGTGAAGTGACGATTGTAAGCCAACTATGTATCTCTTTCCCTTATGTATTACATGGGTTGTGTGAAGATTACCTCACTTGCGACATTGCTTTCAATGCGGTTATGCCTCTAAGTCGTGCTTCGACACATGGGAGATATAGCCGCATCGAGGGCGTTACATTGGCCCTGGGCGCCCACTCCTCTTCGCCACCGTCGGCGTCGGTGGAGCAGTCCGGAGGAAGGGTTTTCCCCTTCTTGGACCCTTCGGCCTCCCCAGTTGGGGCTGCCTTCCTTTTTATCCTTCCCCCGCTGGAGGGGGAGGGGTCTCTTCTTCCTCCTCCTCGTCTTCGTGGGAGGAGTGCGTCTTGGATTCGTTGGATGATGAATCCGACACCTCCAGGCGCCGGGCACTCTTTCGAGTCCCCGTGGCCTTCTTCTTGATGTTCTTCTCCGGCACCCCATAGGGTGCCAGAACCAGCAGCCTCGTCAAGCGAGCGTCCTCTGGGCCTTCGAGCAATGGAGCCAGACAGTTGATCTATCCGGACGTCACCTGCCAATCCTGTTAAAGGAAAGGGAGCTTAGATCCCGCATGGAGTCAAACTATGAAAAACTGATACCCTGTAAAAGGAAAAAAACAGCTTACCGCGAGAGCGTGACGCTGCGCACTGAATCCGTGATCCTCAGTAGCGGATGCGGGAGCCTCGGCGCCCTTGAAAAGCACCTTCCAGGCATCTTCGTACGTCGTGTCGAAGAGCCTGCTTAGAGTTTGTTGCCACGCCGGGTCGAACTCCCACAGGTTGAAAGCCCGTTGTTGGCACGGGAGGATCAAGCGGATGAGCATAACTTGGACTATGTTGACAAGTTTGAGCTTCTTGTCCACCAGGGTTTTGACGCATGTTTGGAGTCCGGTCAGCTCTCCTTTTTAACCCCACGACAGGCCCGTCTCTTTCCAGGACGTGAGCCGCGTCGGGGGTCCGGACCGGAACTCAAGGGGGTGCGACCCATTCGGCATCGCGCGGCTCGGTGATGTAAAACCACCCCGATTGCCACCCCTTCAGGGTCTCCATAAAGGAGCCCTCGAGCCAGAGGACGTTGGCCATCTTGCCCACCATGGCGCCTCTGCACTCCGCCTGGCTGCCACGCACCACCTTCGGCTTGACGTTGAAAGTCTTAGCCATAGGCCGAAATGGGGGCGGATGCGGAGGAAGGCCTCGCACACGACGATAAACGCCGAGATGTTGAGGACGAAGTTCGGGGCCAGATCATGGAAATCCAGGCCGTAGTAGAACATGAGCCCCCGGACAAATGGGTGGAGAGGGAAGCCCAGTCCGCGGAGGAAATGGGGGAGGAACACCACCCTCTCATGGGGCCTAGGGGTGGGGATGAGCTGCCCCTTTTCGGGGAGCCGGTACGCGATGTCGTTAGACAGGTATCCGGCCTTCCTCAGCTTTTTGATATGTCCCTCCGTGACGGAGGAGACCATCCACTTGCCTCCCGCTCCGAACATGGCTGGAGAAGGTTGAGGTGAGGAGTGCGGACTTGGGCGCTGGAGCTCGAGTGCGCAAGAATGGATAGGCGAAGGAGGAAGAAGGCGTAGGTGAAAAGGTGGATCTTTATCCCCTTATATGAGTGGACGCAGCTACATGTCCCACCATCCTGGTAAAACTCGCTTATCTCCCAAGCGCCGTAATCAATGGCGCGGTTGGGTTACCCACGCCCGTATTGATGAGAATCCCGGAATAAGGGGACACGATCTCTGCTTTAACAAGACGTGCCAAGGAAACCGCCTCGCATAACGCGCTGAGATGGGACAGTAAAATGGTTTGAATAAAAGCTTGGCCGTGGTGTGATGTCACACTATGGAATACGTCAGCAGATTAGATTCGTGTAAATATTATTCTCTCTATGGCAATATGTGGAAACTTATTTTGCAGAGCCGGACACTATCTTTGTGTTCAAAATCTTCTATGAAGTACTTGGAGGAGGAACCCGCCTTGCAATGCCGAAGACAATCTGCGCGCCGACTCGTCGTCATTGAAGCCTGGGGCTACTGAGGGAGTCCTGGATTAGGGGGTGTTCGGATAGCCGGACTATACCTTCAGCCGGACTCCTGGACTATGAAGATACAAGATTGAAGACTCCATCCCGTGTCCGGAAGGGACTTTCCTTGGCGTGGAAGGCAAGCTTGGCGATACGGATATGAAGATCTCCTACCATTGTAACCGACTTTGTGTAACCCTAACCCTCTCCGGTGTCTATATAAACCGGAGGGTTTTAGTCCGTAGGACAACATACACATCAACAATCATACCATAGGCTAGCTTCTATGGTTTAGCCTCCTCGATCTCGTGGTAGATCTACTCTTGTACTACCCATATCATCAATATTAATCAAGCAGGACGTAGGGTTTTACCTCCATCGAGAGGGCCCGAACCTGGGTAAAACTTCATGTCCATTGTCTCCTGTTACCATCCGGCCTAGACGCACAGTTCGGGACCCCCTACCCGAGATCCGTCGGTTTTGACACCGACAAGTAGTCTCATACATGCATCAAGCAAAAGTGACTCAAATTTGCAAGAATCTCTCAAGGTAATCAAACGAACAAAAAGAAAAACACTCTCTCGAAGCCTAATAATCTATACTATTCTCCCCCTTTGGCAACAAGTACCAAAAAAAGTTCAAATAAGTATAGAGCTAAATGTCGCTCTAGGCTTGATCTCCTGAAGCTCCTCGTGGTGAAGTCCTCTAACTTGCAGTGCCGATGTGCGTCGATGTTGGAGTAGGGAGAAGTGCATGTGCAAATGCCTCGGTTGAAGTCTGCTGAATTGGAGGAGTGGAGATGACATGGGGCACTGAGGGAGCAACCGATGGTGTAGCTGCCGGAGCTGAGACTGTATCTCTGGAAGATACTGGTACTGTAGCTAATCTGGTCATAGTCCGAAATTGAGTATTCATGGGAATTCCATCACCAGGGTGGTCCTCATCATCACTAGAAGCACGTGCCTAGGTTTCATCCACTTCACGCTTCAGGCTATCAACTGTGGTTTGAACCTCTATCACCTTGACATCCAGATCATGCATCTTAGTTTCAACAATCCTCTCTAGACTCTTCTAGTTCTGTGCGAGGTTGGCTAGACTCCGCTCGATCCTTCGAGTAGCTTGAATGAGATATTGCATCTGGCCGGTCTTGGTCTTCAGCACTGGAGCTGAGGGAGCACCAGACCCTGAAGTCCTTGCAACCTTTGCGCTTGCTTGTGCTGCGGTTGAGGTAGGATGACATGGATCCATCATCATGGTGTTATACTCAAACTCAAGCTGAAGTGGCAAATGCTCACGATCCAGTAGAAAGTTCTTGTTCGCACCCTTTGAGTTGATAAGCATATGAATATGTGGGGAAAAACCACATGACTGATGACCCACAAGTATAGGGGGTCAATTGTAGCTCTTTTCGATAAGTAAGAGTGTCGAACCCAACAAGGAGCAGAAGGAAATGACAAGTTGTTCTCGGTAAGGTAATGTCTGCAAGTGCTGAAATTGTAAGTAGCGAGTAGTTTGATAGCAAGATAATTTGTAACGAGCAAGTAACGATAATTGTAACAAGTATGCAGCAAGGTAGCCCAATCCTTTTGAGAAAAAGGACAGGTAAAACCGGTCTCTTATGATAAGCAAAGCGTTCTTGAGGGTACACAGGAATTTCATCTAGTTACTTTCATCATATTGGTTTGATTTGTGTTCGGTACTTTGATAATTTGATATGTGGGTGGACTGGTGCTTAGGTGCTGTTCTTACTTGAACAAACCTCCTACTTATGATTAACCTCCCGCAAGCATCCGCAACTATGAGAAAAGTATTAAGGACAAATCCTAACCATATCATTAAATTCTAGGATCCAATCGGTCCCTTACGGAATAGTGCATAAACTGGGGTTTAAGTTTCTGTCACTCTCGCCACCCACCATCTATTTACTACTCCACAATGCATTCCCTTAGGCCCAAATATGGTGAAGTGTCATGTAGTCGACGTTCACATGACACCACTAAGGGAATCACAACATACATACTATCAAAATATCTAACACATATCAAATTCACATGATTACTTGTAACATGATTTATCCCATGACCTCAAGAACAAAAGTAACTACTCACAATCAGCAAACATGCTTATGATCAGAGGGGTATTAATATGCATAATGGATCTGAACATATAATCTTCCACCGAATAAACCATATAGTAATCTACTACAAGATGTAATCAACGCTACTAGTCACCCCTAGCAACAATCTATAGTTCCGGCAACAAGATTGAATACAAGAGATGAACTAGGGTTTGAGATGAGACGGTGCTGGTGAAGATGTTGATGGAGATTTCCCTCCCCAAGATGGGAGATTTGTTGGTGATGATGATGACGATGATTTCCCCCTCCGGGAGGGAAGTTCCCCCGACAGAATCGCTCCGTCGGAGGGCAAAAGTGCTCCTGCCCAAGTTCCACCTCGAGACGGTGGCGCTCCGTCCTGAAAGTCCTCTCCCAATTCTTTCGAGTTCAAAACCACTTATATACCAAAATATGGGCACCGTAGGTGGGCCAAGGAGGCCACAACCCACCAGGGCGCACCAGGGGGGCCTGGCGCGCCCAGGTGGTTTGTGCCCACCTGGTGGCCCTCCTCTGGTGTTTATTGACTCCAATATTTCTTAAATAATCCATAAAAAAATATCCGTAAAGTTTCAGCCCATTTGGAGTTGTGCAGAATAGGTGGCCTGACATAGCTTTTCCAGGTTCAGATTTCCATCTGGCGGAATTCTCCCTCTTGGTGTGTTCCTTGTAAATTATGAGAGAAAAGGCATTAGAATTACTCTAAAAAGCATTATTATGGATAAAAACATTATAAATAACAGCAAGGAAACATGATGCAAAATGGACGTATCAACTCCCCCAATCTTAGACCTCACTTGTCCTCAAGCGAAAACCGAAATCAAAAAACATGTCCACATGCTTTGAGAGAGAGGTGTCGATAAAAACAAAATATGGACATAGAAGTATCTTGTTGAATATTATAACAACAACAAGATTAAGCAAAGGACGTATCAACTCCCCAATCTTAGACCTTGCTTGTCCTCAAGTGAAAACCGAAATCAAAAAACATGTCCACATGCTTTGAGAGAGAGGTGTCGATAAAAACAAAATATGGACATAGAAGCATCTTGTTGAATATTATAACAACAACAAGATTAAGAAAAGGACTTTTATCATAGAACTTTTATCATATAATTCCCATGAATAAGTAATAGTTCATCACATAATCAAATTACAAAGCAAAAACTCTATTAGAAACCAACAAACTATGTTCTCAGTCAACTTTGCAACTACAATTCATCATCTTTTCAGGAAGAGTCACGTGCCAGAGCCTTTAAAGCAAGTCCACATACTCAACCATCATATAGTCTTCTATGATTGCTAACACTCACCTTGTACCCATGAACAGAACGTTTCAACCGGACACATAGAAAGATAAGGGCTTATAGTTTTGCCTCCCAACATGCTCACCTCAAGGGTGATGTCAACAATAATAACTCATGTTGTCTATATTCAACTGGACATATGTGCCTATATCTTTCCTCACCACATGATGCTTGCCAAAAGAGAAAATAAAAAGGAATAGAAGGAAAACTTTGACTCTTTGCATAAAAGTAAAGGATAGGCCCTTCGCAGAGGGAAGCAGAGGTTGCCATGCGCTTATTTGTTTGCAAAAGAACGTAACGTTAGATTGCCCCTTAAGATGACAACCTTTATTATGCAGTCTGTCGCTTTTATTCGTTATCATCCAAGTTTGTGTAATGCTCAATTTTCTCTTGCACTAAAAGATCTCACATATTTAGAAGCAATTTTATTGCCTTTTTGCACTGTTGACAACTTACTTGAGGGATCTTGTTCAATCCCTAGGTAGGTATGGTGGACACTTGAAAAATATTTGGGTTTAAGGGTTTTTGGATGCAGAAGTAGTATCTCTACTTAGTACATAATTTTTGGCTAGCAAAGATAGGGGGAAACCATAACATGTTAAAGGATTTATGACAATATGACTTCTATGTGAATATAAACCAACATAAACCATTAAGTTGTCTTCCTTGTCCAACTTCAACAATTTTGGCATATAATATTTTGATGAGGGCTCACAATCACAAAATATTTCTAGGATAGTATGTCTATATGTGAATCTTCTCTTCCCTTATTAATTATTTCATGAGTTGCATCATTGACTAATGCCATGTTTGTCAATCTCTAATAAAATTTTCTTACTTATACTTTTCCTTATGTGGTGCTATCACTTACCATAGGATTAGTATATAATATTTTCATTAACTCTATCCTTTGTTTATTTCCTTCTTTCTCATTTCTTTTCTTTTCTTTATTTGCAACATGAGAGTAATGAAAAAAAAATATCATACTAAACTTTATTATATAACTTGCACTTAATTATAGTGATAGGTCACTAAGAAAAATCTCGAACAAGAAAGGATCGAACTAAACTTTATTTCATCTAAAGCAAAATATTGAACTAAAATAAATAAAAGCAAAAGATATTTGGATGATACGATACCTGGGCACCTCCCCCAAGCTTGGCGAAAGCCAAGGGGAGTGCCCATACCCGATACTCATTTCTCCTCTGGTTATGAAGAAGATGGTGGTGGTGATGAAGAAGAGGCCTTGTACTCCTTTGATTACGTCTGTAGGCTCCTCCCTCTTCGTCTCGGTCTTCATCAGCCAAGCATCTTCTTCCATGTGGTTGGAGGAGAAGGAAGACATGATGCCTAGCTTGACAAATCTGACCAAAAACAAGAAGAAAAGAAAACAGAGGATTTTCTTCGTGATATGGTGGTTAACAGGTTCAGGAAGTATGTATAGATTTTTTTTATCTTGGAGGACAAGCATATAGAAGAAAAACGGAGTATGGGAGGTGTCCCAGGTGGGCACAACCTACCTGGGCGCATCAGGCATGCCTGGCGCGCCCTGGGGTCTTGTGCCCACCAGGGGACGCTTCCTGGAAGTTTCTTTATTTCCAAAATTTTAAAATATTCCAAAACTGATGAAACATATTTTTGCAGAATTTTCGGAGTCCTTTTGCTTATCCCACTACGTGCCTCCTTATTTTGACAATTCTGGAGTGTTCCGTAAGGACTCTTTTATGTATTCTTCTGGTGTCAAAGTTTGGATAATATTGCTTTCAACTTTCAACTTCACAAGTATAGGGGATCAATTGTATCTCTTTTTGATAAGTAAGAGTGTCGAGCCCAACGAGGAGAAGAAGTAAATGACACGTAGTTCTCGGTAAGGTAATGTCTGCAAGTGCTGAAATTGTAAGTAGCGAGTAGTTTGATAGCAAGATAATTTGTAACGAGCAAGTAACGATAATTGTAACAAGTATGCAGCAAGGTAGGCCAATCCTTTTGAGGAAAAGGACATGCCAAATCGGTCTCTTATGATAAGAAAAGTGTTCTTGAGGGTACACGGGGATTTCATCTAGTTATCATATTGGTTTGATTTGTGTTCGATACTTTGATAATTTGATATGTGGGTGGACCGGTGCTTAGATGCTGTTCTTACTTGAACAAAGCTCCTACTTATGATTAACCCTCCCGCAAGCATCCGCAACTACGAGAAAAGTATTAATGATAAATCCTAACCATAGCATTAAATTCTAGGATCTAATCGGTCCCTTACGGAATAGTGCATAAAGGTTTCTGTCACTCTCACAACCCACCATCTATTTACTACTCCATAATGCATTCCCTTAGGCCCAAATATGGTGAAGTGTCATGTAGTCAACGTTCACATGACACCACTAAGGGAATCACAACATGCATACTATCAAAATATCGAACACATATCAAATTCACATGATTACTTGTAACATGATTTATCCCGTGACCTCAAGAACAAAAGTAACTACTCACAATCAACAAACACGCTCATTATCAGAGGGGTATTAATATGAATAATGGATCTGAACATATAGTCTTCCACCGAATAAACCATATAGCAATCAACTACAAGATGTAATCAACACTACTAGTCAAACCCCTAGCAACAATCTATAGTTCCGGTAACAAGATTGAATACAAGAGATGAACTAGGGTTTGAGATGAGATGGTGCTGGTGAAGATGTTGATGGAGATTGCCCTCCCCAAGATGGGAGATTTGTTGGTGATGACGATGACGATGATTTCCCCCTCCGGGAGAGAAGTTCCCCCGGCAGAATCGCTCCGCCGGAGGGCAAAAGTGCTCCTGCCCAAGTTCCGCCTCGATACGGCGGCGCTCCATCCCGAAAGTCCTCTCCCAATTTTTTTCTTGGTCAAAACCACTTATATACCAAAAGATGGGCACCGGAGGTGGGCCGAGGAGGCGACAGCCCACCAGGGCACGCCAGGGGGCCTGGCGCGCCAAGGTGGGTTGTGCCCACCTGGTGGCCCTCCTCTGGTGTTTATTGACTCCAATATTTCTTAAATAATCCATAAAAAATCTCTGTAAAGTTTCAGCCCATTTGGAGTTGTGCTGAATAGGTGGCCTAATGTAGCTTTTCCAGGTCCAGATTTCCATCTACCGAAATTCTCCCTCTTGGTGTGTTCCTTGTAAATTATGAGAGAAAAGGCATTAGAATTACTCCAAGAAACATTATTATGGATAAAAACATTATAAATAACAGCAAGGAAACATGATGCAAAATGGACGTATCAATGATCTCTTCTCGTCAGCAACTGTCCTCTTGATGGTTTCCACTATGGGATCCATGACCTTGAACTTCTCATGTTGGTCAATATGATGCAACATGTTAATGGAGTGACCTCAAATCATCCTCTCATCGCCTGACTTGGGCATTAAAGTACGCCTCATGATAGTGTTGTAGGTAGCAAAAGTCCTACCAACAAATGATAAACAGAGCCATGCTTGTGAGAGTCCTTGTACTTGTTAGGAATCTCCGTGTACATGTTAGCCATGGAATTGTGGTCCATCTTTGGCTTAGCATACACATCGATGTCATCTTCATCAGCTTCGAGAACACCATGCAATATGGTCCACTCACGCACGCTAGAATGGTATTTGACTCCTTAGGTCATCCAAACTATCCTTCCATTGGAATAGAAGTGAGCTATCGAGTAAAATTGCATGATCATCTCATCTACCATGTAGTCAGCTTCTTCCCAATGAACTCACACTGGTGCGCGTCGGTCCTAAACAAACGGTTTTTAACCCCTTTCCGCGACGGCATTCGGAAACGTCGCCAAGTGAGTGTGGGCGATAGGGGGGGGGGTCCTTCCCACACGACCCAGAAACCGTTGGGGATATGCCCACCTGGCACATACGCTCGGCAAAATGAGGTCATGTGCGACCAGCGAGCGCTCAAATACGGAAATGCGTAGAGTAGTGCTAAAAATACAATTATACGGCGAAATTGTTTCTAGTCGCAAGTACATCCCACACAGTCAGTCCCTGCTAAACGTTTCCGTTCGTATATACATCCCACACAGTCGCTACAAGGAAAACGTTTGTGCAAGGTGGCGTAACGCAAACAGTTTTAAAAAGAATGTCGTGTGTGATTGTTCCTAGAAACTGTGTGCGTTGGCTGAGGTCATCGCCCACGGTGTTTTCTCATTAACCGTTCGCAATAGGAAAACCCATTTAGCAAGCTAATTGGCCAATTAGCAGGCTAATTGCCCTATTATTAATAATCCATTTACTAATCTAATTGACATTCATATTAAGCACATAATATATTCCATTTCCATATTAAGGAAGAAGGATTTCATAATTGAAATACATCGGAGTACAACATGATATAGCTTCAGCACTCAGCTACCCCATTACACAACTTCACCAGTAGCAAGTTTCACATGCAACATCTAGAACCTTTCAAAATTAGCATCATAGATAGTACATAGAGAGATGCATCTCATATGGAAAACTGCTGAAGCAGAAGACAAATATTGAGCCTTCATTCATGTTGAAGGTCTTTGCAACTTTAGGCCAGTGCATGTGGATGATTGACCATCCATCCTTTGACCTCTTCAGGAACACTTCAATATTGAACCGTGGGTGTTGTATGAAAACTTTCCTCGCCTCCTGACCACATAGGTGGTTTGAGAGGTAATCATCAGTGAAGCCTGAAAACAAGGATGTGCATAAATATCTTCTCTATATTGGAAAAGGGGGAAAGGAATACAAAAAGGCAAGGTATAATAGTTAGTACCATCTTATAAACCTCAGTGCTTCCCATTGTTTCCCTGCAACACATATAAGGTAGTTAGTAATCAGGTTAAGTCAGGGTTCGCATGCTATCAGTAAAATATGTTGATGATAAATAAGCACATTGCAGATTAATCAGATTAATTCAAGCCACATGGAAAACCCATTTATCCAAACCAAGCATGATTAAGAACTAGGAAATACAACACTTGTATATGTTTCTCATGTATTAAGTGCAGCCAAATTCAATTTATTCCTCACATGGTATACAATAACAGAATGCAGCCACATCAATTGAACATCACATTGCAGAATTGAACCAAGTAGTTAACTAAACACCACAACAAATGAACCAAACGTTAACTGAGCACCACATTGCAATATAACATACTCCTAATAGAAGATCAGGCAGTTAACCAAACCAAGCATGCTTAACAACTTGGAAATAGAGCAATTGTATTTGTTTCTCATGTATTTAGTATAGCCAAATTAGATTTATTCCTCACATGGTATACAATAAGAGAATGCAGCCACAACAATTGAACATCGCATTGCAGAATTGAACCAAGCAGTTAACTAAACACCACAACAAATGAACCAAACATTAACTGAGCACCACATTGCACAATATAACATACTCCTAATAGAAGATCAGACAGTTAACCAAACCAAGCATGCTTAACAACTTCAAAATGTAGCAATTGTATTTGTTTCTCATGTATTTAGTACAACCAAATTCGATTTATTCCTCACATGGTATACAATAACATAATGCACCCACAACAATTGAACATCGCATTGCAGAATTGAACCTAGCAGTTAACTAAACACCACAACAAGTGAACCAAGCCACAACAAATGAACCAAGAAGTTAACTAAACACCAATTGAACAATATAACATACTCCTAATAGAAGACCAGACAGTTAACCAAACCAAGCATGCTTAACATCTTGGAAATATTGCACCCTGAAGAATTGAACATCACATTTGCAGAATTGAACCAAGAAGTTAATGAACACCACATTGCACGACACATAGAACATATACACTATAGTAGAAGATTGCATGGTAAAAGTAGATAGCACAAAATTTGTTAAGGAAAGGAAGTAGCTAGCAAACTAAACATGGGTCCTTATAGTGAGTTAATAAGACAAGCTACTCCTCATTGTCGGAGATATCGATGACGATTGGCTCCTTGGACATGGAAGAGGGCAAGGCCTCCACATCATGGGTGCCCTCGTTGTAGTGGTGAGTTGCTTGAGCCGCTCCGGGCACCAACCTGCTGGCTCTCGAGATGAGGTAAACACATGCACGCTGAGAAAACACCTTGTAGTCTTCGTCGAAGGCACCGAAGGTGGCCTCGAGAAAACGCCACGAACTATCATTTAAAGCAGCCAACCGCATCGCGACGTTGGCGCATGAGGCATAAACGGTGGCCTCGATGGTGAGGTGCTCCTCCAAGATCTGGGGGTCGGCACGAATGGCAGCCATCACGACCTCATCCACGCGTGCGGCCATGATTTTCTTCTCCACTGCCAAATGCTCCTTGAGGTCCTGGCTATACTGCGTGCACCATGGCTTAGGCCGGCGCTTATTTGGTGGAGGGGTCGGTGATTTGGGTGGAAGGTGTCGCGCTCGCACCAGTGGTCGGGGCATGTGGGATGTGGAATGAGGAGGAGGATGGGGGTCGGGTGTGGATTACCTGCCTGGATAGGCAAGGCCGAGCAGCGTGAAGGAGGATCACCGGCGAGGAGGCGGCGGCGCTATAATCAAGGAGTGAAGGTTTCAACTTGGAAAGGAAGGCGGAAAGAGGGGAAATGTGGCTTTTGGTAAGGGGGAGGGGGCGGGGATGTAGATATTTCTGCGAAAGCCAAAAATTTGGAATCGCTCCAGCCAAAAAACCCGCGCGCAAAGTGTCATCAGACACGGTCCCTTATTCAGACACGGTCCGAAGATATTTTGCGCTGCATCTCACATGGTCGGTTATAATAAACTGTGTGGGATCTACTTGATTTTTTGTCTTGATTTGAATTACACAATGGGGTCACAGCGGCCATGGACGGTGTTTGAATTGCTAGACATTTTATCTGCAGTAATCATAAAAGAATTGGAATTATTCAGGGTTCATTTGGACATTTTTATGCATTAAGTGAGTTCTCGATGCATTTATGTGCATAATTTAAATTTGAACTACATGCACATGCTCCAGTGCATATAAATTCTTTGAAAAAACAAATCTTTGTCCTTGGGTGCATGCTTAGGTCCCATTCAAGAAATGAGAATGAATTTCAAACACCATGGCACCGTCGATTGCCGGCAAAACATTGAGATGCCTGGTTTTTAAATTCTAGTAAATCCAAAACTCGTCTAAAACTCATTAAACTTTGCATGCTATCATGGAGCGGCATCAACATGCCGTGGTAAATTTTTTGTCCCATTTGGGGCAGGTTTGGGTATATGCTTCTCACAAACCGGAGCTTCTCACAACAAGCATGATGGTTTTTGGTATGGAACGTCCCACCTTTGGGGACGAAATGATATCCATTCCCTCTTATTGCTTTCAATTTTTTTCTCATGTCAACATAGAACAACATGTGTGTTGTCAGAATTTTTGTGATTTTTCAGGGTTCGTTTGGACATTTTTATGCATTAAGTGAGTTTTCAATGCATTTATGTGCACAATTAAAATTTGAACTACATGTGCATGCTCCAGTGCATATAAACTAGTTGAAAAATCAAATCTGTGTCCTTGGGTGCATGCTTAGGTCCCATGCAAGAAATTTGAATGAATTTCAAACACCATGGCACCGTTGATTGCCGGCAAAACATTGAGATGCCTGGTTTTTAATTTCTAGTAAACTCAAAACCCGTCTGAAATTCATGAAACTTGGCATGCTATCATGGAGCGGCATCAACATGCCGTGGTAAATTTTTTGTCCCATTTGGGGCAGGTTTGGGTATATGCTTCTCACAAACCAGAGCTTCTCACAACAAGCATGATTGTTTTCGGTAGGGAACGTCCCACCTTTGGGGATGAAACGATATCCATTGCCTCTTATTAGTTTCAATTTTTTTCTCGTGTCAACATAAAACAACAGGAGTATTGTGTGAATTTTTGTGATTTTTAGGGTTTGTTTGGACATTTTTATGCATTAAGTGAGTTTTCAATGCATTTATGTGCACAATTCAAATTTGAACTACATGCGCATGCTCCAACGCATATAAAATGGTTGAAAAATCAAATCTGTGTCCTTGGGTGCATGCTTAGGTCCCATGCAAGAAATGGGAATGAATTTCAAACACCATGGCACCGTTGATTGCCGGCAAAACATTGAGATGCCTGGTTTTTAAATTCTAGTAAATGCAAAACCCGTCTGAAATTCATGAAACATGGCATGCTATCATGGAGCGGCATCAACATGCCGTGGTAAATTTTTTGTCCCATTTGGGGCAGGTTTGGGTATATGCTTCTCACAAACCAGAGCTTCTCACAACAAGCATGATTGTTTTCGGTAGGGAACGTCCCACCTTTGGGGATGAAACGATATCCATTGCCTCTTATTAGTTTCAATTTTTTTCTCGTGTCAACATAAAACAACAGGAGTATTGTGTGAATTTTTGTGATTTTTTAGGGTTCGTTTGGACATTTTTATGCATTAAGTGAGTTTTCAATGCATTTATGTGCACAATTCAAATTTGAACTACATGCGCATGCTCCAGTGCATATAAATTCTTTGAAAAATCAAATCTTTGTCCTTGGGTGCATGCTTATGTCCCATGCAAGAAATGGGAATGAATTTCAAACACTATGGCACCATTGATTGCAGGAAAAACATTGAGATGCTTGGTTTTTTAATTCTAGTAAATCTAAAACTCGTCTGAAATTCATGAAACTTAGCATGCTATCATGGAAGGGCACCCGACATGCTGTGGTATTTTCCGTGTCCATTTTGAGAGAAGGCGCACTCGAATAATGATATCCAACAAAGGCATTTTGAAAAAATAGCTGCCACTTTAATATCTCAAACGTTTGTATAATTCAAACCGTGTGTGTTCGGTTAACCATTCACGTGACGCCATGTGTCTTGGTTTTAATGTCTATAGGTTTTAATGGCTCTTAATTGCAAACGTTTTAGATAGAACACCTGTATTCAAAGTGAGAACAGGATTTGTGCATCTCTTGAACACAAACGGTTCTTTTGGATGACCCGTGAACCGCTTACAAACAATTTGGTGCGATTTGCATTTGTCATATTGGGTATGTTGCCATTTGTCAAACTGGAAAGATCGACATTTGTTGATCTAGTAACATTGCCATTTGCCAACCTTGTAACACTGCGATTTGTCAAAATATGAAGCTAAGAATCACTAGCAGTATTTAATTTTTGCAACTAAAATTCAGTAATTAAGCATAGAGGGAGGCGAGGAGGCATGTTCAGCCGGGCGTGCAGCGGGCGGCGCAGTACTATTTGATTTGACAGCGGGCGGCCCAGTTCCCGATATGGCTTTAATGTAGACGAGAGAGAGGGTAGCGGTTCCCCAAATGTTGAACGGCCAATGATGCATCCTACTTCAATTAGCATTGTGTGAATGCATGAGGGAAGTAATGGGAGGACGCCCGGGAAAAGAGGCAGCACGATGTGAATGCAACGCAGTTTGCACTCATATAAAGGCGCCCCTCCATTCCAATGCATCTACCACATCGTATGCACCTAAGAATTTGCCTAAGCACCTACACTAATAAGCGCAAAAGTGCTCACTCCAGACTCATGGCGGCGATGCGCGCGAGCGCCAGCGGCTGTGCCAGATGGTCCACGACGCCGGCCTACGGCATGGCACCATGGATTGTCTCCACACGGTGTTGGCGACCGACTGGTGGATGGCTGCCGTCGATGCCAGCTATGACTCTTAGTACGACCAGATGATCGTTTGCACCACCAACAGGTTCACCATCGTCAAGAAACTCATGAACGACATCGCCTTACTCCTCCAGCCCGTGCGCCCGGGATCCTCATTGCCTGCCACCCTAATCGGCCTCCATGGTCGGAACCTCTTTCAAGCACTGGTGGCCCTGCGACTGCCCGCCAACGCCACGAAGAATGTCCACCTGCAGGTCGCGCTCACCGCGAGGCGCCTCGCCCTGCAAGAAACCGTCGACCTACACATCCATGTGTATGAGCGAATCATTTACATAGGTATGTACAAGGCCAGTGAGGATGCTATGACTTTGGCCTTCTTCAACCGGCTGGAATCCTTGGATGCCATTGTTGAGAAGCACCTTGACCTCGCCACAAAAGCCACCGCTCCTTAGCCGCCGGTCGGTGGCCCAGCGCACTGAGTTGAGGAAGAGGAGGTCGTATGTTGATGGATGCATCTTTCTTCTTGCCTAATTATATGCATCACTGTAACTAGTACTACATCCGTCGATTTATAAGTTGTGCTGCCAGTGTCTATCTCGTTACTTTTTGATAATTTTTGTTTTTTGAACACATGTTGATTGGCTTGAATGCAGGTCTATCCCGCCGTTAGGCGCCAGAGCGCGCTGTGCTCGCGGTTAGGTGCCGCGGCGCGCTCTGCTCGCGTCTGTTGCGTCCGTCGGTGCGCTCGGCTTGTGGACAACTTTTCCTTGCGCGTTCAACTACTATATGCATATATATATATGGTTGCTCTACGGCGCTCCAATGGAGTTTGGCGAGCATAGAGTGGAGACCCACGCGAGGGAGACGGATCTCTCGGTGGTGTACACCATCGACCCGGCCGTGGTGGACGACTACATCAACAGCCTTGAGCAGTTGCTTGCTGGAGACAAGTATAAGGTGGTCGGCATCGACTTCCAGTACACCGCCGGTCATCCCGGCATAGATCAGAAGGTTGCCGTCGCCCAGTTGTGCGTGCGCCAGCATGTCCTGATCTATCACTACTGCATGGCCACAGAGCCTTGCGACCGTTTCAACAGGTTTGTCAGCAGCACCGACTACAAGTTCGCCATGGTGGATACCAAAGATGATGTAAAAGCGCTCAGTGTTATGGGCTTGGCCTGCAAGAACCTTGTCCAAATCCGTGACCACTACAGGGTTTGGGGCAGCACGAAGCAGGACTCCCTGGTCGAACTTGCCTCGGCCATCATCGACCCCTACTACGAAAACATGAAGCAGGATGCCTAGAGAACAAGTCCCGTATCCTGGCACAAGGCCTGGATGCGGCAACTGGATGAGCATCACCTCAGGTTCACAGCCAAGAGCGTGTACACATGCTACGAGATGCACATGTGGATCGTTGACATGAGGAAGTTCCTTGTTACCCAAATCGACGAGCCCGGATCGAGCCAGAAGCAGAGCAAGCGTCACAAGAAGTAGAAGATGATCAGATGATCGTTTATGCTAGTTAATCATGCATGTAATATATCATTTACTTTATTGGTGTGTGTGGAAATGTCATGTGTGTAGTAGCCACCACTACAAAAAGAATACACTTCTGTGATGATACGTGTTTGTCATAGTAGGCCACGTTTTCTGTCATGCATGTACATCCATGACAATTTTATGACAGAATCAAGATAGTCATACATGTGTTGTCATAGAAGTGTTCCATGACATTACCAAAATTATCATCATGGAAGTGTCCACTTCCATGACAATAAATCGCCTATCACAAAAGTGCTTTCGTCAAGGGTGACCGACACGTGGCATCCACCGTAGCGGAATGCCGTTAAGCTATCGGGCCCGGTTTTGGATCCGATAACTTGTTAGCAGCCCTGACCAATGGGATTTTCCACGTGTAAAATCATCATTGACTGGAGGAAACACGTGTCGGCTCACCGTTGGGACAGATGTCATCCACTCATTGGACCCAAAGCGCCTATGATACGTTGACACGTGGCATGGCCCAACAGAGGCCCATTCCTGTGAAAAGGCCGGCCCATTTGACTTGGTCAAAAGGTGGTGGGCCAGCCCATGGCAAGCCTGTTAACGGCCTGTTCGCATATAGCCCATTTACATCCCGCTAATCTGTAACACACTGGATATGATTTTCCCAATATGTATTCCAACTCTTGCCGTTTCCGGCCTTAAGTTATTTTATTTTCTCGGGTTTGGGTTTTTGTCTCCGTGTGTTGTTGTCATTGTCATGCATCTCATATCATGTCATCATGTGCATTACATTGGCATACGTGTTCGTCTCATGCATTCGAGCATTTTCGCCCATTGTCCGTTTTGCATTCCGGCGCTTCGTTCTCCTCCGGTGGTCATTTCTACCTTTCTTTCGTGTGTGGGGATCAAACATTTCCGGATTGGACCGAGACTTGCCAAGCGGCCTTGGTTTACTACCGGTAGACCGCCTATCAAGTTTCGTATTATTTGGACTTCGTTTGATACTCCAACGGTTAACCGAGGGACCGAAAAGGCCTCGTGTGTGTTGCAGCCCAACACCCCTCCAAGTTGGCCCAAAACCCACCAAAACGCTCTCCATCATCTAGAGCATTCGATCATGGTCGCGTGGCCGAAAACCGCACCTCATTTGGACACTCCTAGCTCCCTCTATGCCTATATATACCTCCCCCTCTCCAAATTTCGGATCTCCCCGTCCAAAACCCTAAAAAAACACATCACGCCGGCCGGACATGTCCGTCCCTGGCCGGATAGCGTCCGTCGCCGCCTCCGGCGAACCGGGGCGCGCCATGTCACCTGGGGGAGAGCCCCACTTCGCCACCGCCGCGTGGGCCCGCCAGGCCCGCACCGGGCCCCCGCGGCCCACCTGCCCACTTCCGCCCGCGCCTTCGTGGTCAAGCTCTGCGGCGAGCCCGTGCCACCTCTCCTCCCTCTCCGGCGGAGCCGCGCCACAGCGCCGCAGCACAAACTCGCCGGCGGCCGCCTCGTCCCTCGGCGGCAGGAGCCTCCCCACCGCCATCGCCGGCCATCACCATCGACGCCGCCTCCCCGAGCTCTCCGGCAAGCCGCCGGCCTACCTCCCCGACGAACTCCGGCGTTCCTCGGTCGGCGTGTGCCCAGATCCAGATCCGAGCTACAGTAACCTTAGGGTTGACATTCATTTTTCCCCAAGTCTGCATATTTTTTTGCTCCTGTTCATCGTGCCGTAAGTCCTCATTCGTAGCTCCGTTTTGGGCATATAGCATATCAAATTGTTCGTCTCATAGAGCACATCATTTCATATCATTGCATCATTTTCATTTGAGTTCATCTTGATGACCGAAATGCTTTTAGAAGAGTGCTACTTGAGATAATTGTCAGATTTGCTGCTCCATTTAGATATTTGTCATTTTTGCCATGATTATTGTGTGCATGATATGCCCATGAGCTCTACATATGTTTTGTTAAGGGTTTTGCCATCTTTCCAGAGGTGCAACCCATGTATTTTTGTGATGTGTGTGGTGAATAGCACAAGCTTGCAAAGTGAGGCATTTGCTAATGCTGATTTCAGGGACTTAGCATTTCCACCAAGTCCTTGAGCTCTTTATCTCATATGGCCATATGTTCATGTTGTTTCGTAGTGATCTGTGCCTCTTTTGAGGATGATCAGTAAGGATGTTTTGTTAATATTGTAGTGCTCTATCCATCCATGTCTTTGTTTGAAATTATGGAGCATCCTAGCTTGAGTCAATCGAGCTCTACTTTTGTCATTTCGTGAATCTGGGCAGATTGTCTACTTGTTAGCAATTTTGCCGATGATGTTGTAGTTGATCCGTGCATGCTATGCTATTGTTCTTGCCATGTCTAGCTTGAATTTTGTGTATTCTTGATGGGTGTATGATTAGATTATCATGACATGCTATGTAGTGAGTGCATCGAGCTCGTAAACATGCCTACTTGATATCTGTTTTCAGCATGCTCCAGTTTTCACTAAGTCTGAGAACTGATTATGTTTTTGCCATTTTCACATGCTTGCAATTGTATTTTCTGATCCCTTTTGGCTCAAGGGCACTAAGGGACTTCTGTTAAGCTCTTTGAGTAGCTTCATGCCATGCTTTACTTTGCCATGTTCAGGTCCTGTAGCATGTAGTTTTGTTGCTCCGAAGAGTGCTATCTGATCTGAAATTCCAGACAAGTGTTAATTTCACTAAGTCTGAAATCTGTTTACCATATGCATTTTTGCCATGCTCGTTTGAACCTGTTAATGGATGAATTGGCCGTAGCTCATTGCTAGACTTTTGTTAAGATTCATGAATGGATACGTGCCATGTATTTTGATGCCATGTTTGGGTGCTGTAGCATGTTCATCTTGTTGCATTTAGATGGCTACTTGCTGTAAATCGTAGAACGTGGTCATATTTGAATCGCTTGCCATTTCCAAACCGTAACTCCGATTCCAGCATTCTTTATATCGTTTTCAAGCGATTTCATCTCACCTTTCCAGTGGAACACTTGGATTTCCGTGTTGAGGCCAGGTTCATTCATTCCCTGTCACATCTTGCATATGCATCCCGCATCGCATCCCGCATAGCATATCATCTTTGCATCTTATTGTTTGAGCTTTGCACGTGGTTGATTGTGTTCCGTTTGCTTGTTTTTCTTGTTTGGGTAGAACCGGGAGACGAGTTTGCTAACGAGGAGCCCATTGATTTTGCTTTCTAGGATCCTGTCAACTCTGACAACTTGGCAGGCAAGATGATCATACCCTCGAAATCACTACTATCTTTGCTTTGCTAGATGCTCGCTCTTTTGCTATGCCATGCTACGATGCCTACCATTTGCTTTCAAGCCTCCCAAATTGCCATGTCAAACCTCTAACCCACCATGTCCTAGCAAACCGTTGATTAGCTATGTTACCGCTTTGCTCAAACCCTCTTATAGCGTTGCTAGTTGCAGGTGAAGATTGGAGGCCGTTCCTTGTTGCAACATTTATTTACTTGTTGGGATATTATTATATTACCATGTTATCTTAATGCATCTATATACTTGGCAAAGGGTGGAAGGCTCGGCCTCTCGCCTAGTGTTTTGTTCCACTCTTGCCGCCCTAGTTTCCGTCATATCGGTGTTATGTTCCCGGATTTTGCGTTCCTTACGCGGTTGGGTTATAATGGGAACCCCTTGATAGTTCACCTTGATTAAAGCTTTTCCAGCAATGCCCAACCTTGGTTTTACCATTTGCCACCTAGCCCCTTTTTCCCTTGGGTTTCCGGAGCCCGAGGGTCATCTTATTTAAACCCCCCCGGGCAAGTGCTCCTCTAAGTGTTGGTCCGAACTAGAGTCCTGTGCAGCGCCCCCTCGGGGAAACTCGAGGTTTGGTTTTAGTTGTATGGAGAGCTCATCTGAGTGTGCCCTGAGAACGAGATATGTGCAGCTCCTATCGGGATTTGTGGCACATTCTGGCGGTGTTGCCTATCTTGTTTTAACCTGTCAAAGTGTCTTGAATAACTGAGGTACCGAGTCTGATTGGAACGTCTCGGGAGGAGGTCTATTCCTTCGTTGACCGTGAGAGATTGTCATGTGCTAAGTTGGGACTCCCCTGTAGGGATTTGAACTTTCGAAAGTCGTGCCTGCGGTTATGGGCAGATGGGAATTTGTTAATGTCCGGTTGTAGATAACTTGAACCTTAACTTAATTAAAATGAATCAACTGTGTGAGTTACCGTGATGGTCTCTTCTCGGCGGAGTCCGGGAAGTGAACACAGTGTTGGAGTAATGCTTGTGCAGGTTGTTCTCTAGTTTCTCGCTCGTGCTTTGCCTCCTCTTCTCGCTCTCTTTTGCGAACAGGTTAGCCACCATATATGCTAGTCGCTTGCTGCAGCTCCACATATTTACCTGACTTACCTATAAGCTTAAATAGTCTTGATCGCGAGGGTGCGAGATTGCTGAGTCCCTGTGGCTCACAGATTACTATTAAACCAGATGCAGGGCCTGATGATTCCGCTCCAGATGACGTGCTTGAGCTCAAGTGGGAGTTCGACGAGGACTCTCAATGATACTACGTGTCTTTCCCTGATGATCAGTAGTGGTGCCTAGTTGGGGGTGATCGGGACCGTGTTGCATGTTGGGTTATCTTTTATTTTGGCGCCGTAGTCGGGCCATGAGTGTTTGGTTGTTGTAATGTTATTTATGTACTTTGTGTGACGTGGCGAGTGTAAGCCAACTATGTATCTCCCCTTTTTATTATCTATATCACATGGGATGTTGTGATGATTGCCTAACTTGCGACATTGCTTTCAATGCGGTTATGCCTCTAAGTCGTGCCTCGAAACGTGTGAGATATAGTCGCATCGAGGGCGTTACAAGTTGGTATCAGAGCCTTCCCCGACCTTAGGAGCCCCATTGCCTGATCGTTATTAGCGGCCGAGTTGTGTCTAGAAAAAATGGTTTGAGTCATTTAGGAATTATATATCGGAGAGTTTAGGAATTCTTTTTACTTGCCAGTCTCCTCATCGCTCTGGTAAGGCATCCTGACGTAGAGTTTTGACTCTTCTCTTCTCAAATTTCACTAAATTTTTTTTAGGATCACGCGGGTATCTTGGAATCGTTCCGATGGTTTTATGACGAGAACATTGTCTTGGTGCCTCCTGTTAGGGGTTTTGTGGAAGTGTCCCGGGGAGTTGAGCTCTGAGGTGTTGTCGTCATAATTTTATCGTTGCAGTTCTGGAATACCTGAGTTTAGTACGCCGACATCAAAAATCTCTTTTATGTAGTTCGTTGGTGAGATAACCTCGACGCCGCCCAGTACTGGGGCGGGAGTTCGGGAGTATCGCCATAACTTGTATAACAGATGCTTTTCGAAGGTTGAGGTAGATGGTTTCCGAAGTTTTCTCGGTTATGTGTTGGAGGATGGATACAACTGGATGTAGGATTTGCTAGATTTGGGTGAGATATTATGCTTCCCCTGTATCCCCAACACCTGATTGCATAACCGGAAAGGTTCGGGAGTTTCATAGGTGGGAATTCTTGTAGCTCTAGTTCTTCTTCCACGGATATTTGGTTTGAGATTGGGATTTCTTACCGAGTACTCGTTCTTGATCCGTACCTTGTTGATTTATTTCTCTAACTAAATTCTAAGTGGCTTCTCAATTTATGGATATGTGACCATTTCAAGAGGAATGCATTCGTTCATTTTGTTCGGATGTGAAGACTTTATGTTGCAATTTTCATTCCGTTGGATTCAGCTTCATTTTATCTGTCTATGTGCTAACGGTGGTCAACCTCTTCAGGATGGCTCCCGCTAAGAGCACCAATCAGAATCAGAATCAGGATCCGCCACCACCTCCACCTCCTCCGGAGGCATGGCAAGCTGTGATGGCCGCAACCAATGCAAACAAGCAGTTGCTCATGCAAATTCTTCAAGAGCGCAATCAAGGCAACCAAGGGAACCAAGGCAACAATTAGAATCACTTTGCTACACTCAACCAGTTCCTTGCCAACGGGCCAAAGACTTTCAACAATTGTGTTGAAGCTACTGATGCTGACGATTGGCTTGTGGATCTGTGCAAGCATTTCAAGTACAGTAACGTCAGGCCTGAGGACTTTGTCAAGTTCGCTTCCTTCCAACTCAAAGATCAAGCTGTAGAATGGTTCCAGCAGTACAAGGACTCCAGAGGTGGACGTGTTATTACCTGGGATGAATTCCGTCAAGATTTCAAAGCTCACCATATCCCTCAGGGCATGGCTGGAAGCAAGCGTGAGGAATTCCGCAACCTGAAGCAAGGCTCTTTGTCTATCTATGACTACAACAAGTTGTTTCAGAAGCTCACCCGCTTTGCTAAGCAGGACGTTCCTGATGAGAAGAGCATGATGTACCAGTTCAGGGGTGGTCTCAGAGAAGAAATTCAGCTAGCTCTTGTTCTCTTTGAACCCTTGAGGTACGGTGAGTTCTACAACATGGCATTGAAGGAAGAGGCCGCTCAACTGAGGTGCGATGCTTCCAAGAAGCAAGTCAGAGACACTACTCCTTCTTCCTCTACTCAAGTGGCCAAGCAGCAGAAGTATTGGCTTCCTCCTCCTCCGTTCCGTTAGCCGTATCAGCAGAAGAGCAAAGGTGGCAGTGGATCTTCCCCCCCACCCAACCCTGGCTTTCAGAACAAGACTTCGTCTCAAGCTCCAAGATCGAGTGCTCCGTATCACCGTCCGCTTTCAGAGGTCACGTGAAACAAGTGCCAACAGAAGGGTCACTATGCCAACAAGTGTTTCAACCAGAGGCATCTTCCTCCTCCTCCTCCTGTCAGATCGGCAAGTACAGCTGTGGTCAAGCATAACCCCAAGCACGCCAAGGTCAACTTGATGAACGCAGCTCAGCCAGAGGATTCATCAGATGTCATCATGGGTAACCTTCGTGTTAATGATATTCCTACAAAAGTTCTTTTTGACACTAGTGCATCGCATTGTTTCATTCCCAAGCCTTTTGCATCGAAGTATGAGTGCGATTATCAGTATCTGCAAAATTCTTTGCAAATCGTGTCACCGGGCAAGCAAATGATAGCTAATTTCTGCGTCCCAGATATTACTATCACGTTGGGCGACTACAAGTTCCTTTCTTCCCCAATTTTTCTTGGTGGCTCGGATATTGATCTTATTCTTGGAATGGATTGGATTTCTAAGCACAAGGCGCATCTTGATTGTGCTGCCAGGCAGATTCAATTGACTCATTCGTCTGAGGATGTAATTGTCTTTGCCGCTCGGGACAATACAATCCGTCTATTTTCTCTCAATGAGAAGGGTGAACTGGATGCTATCTCCCAAATTCCAGTCGTTTGCGAATATCAAGCCGTCTTTCCAGAAGAGCTTCCAGGAATGCCTCCGCACCGGCCAGTTAAATTTGTCATCGATCTTGAGCCCGGTACGGAACCTGTGTGCAAGTGTCCTTACAAGCTCGGACCTGAAGAGTTGAAGGAGCTGAAGAAGCAACTCGATATTCTAGAGAGAATGGGTCTCATCCGGCCTAGTTCTTCTCCGTGGGGTTGTGGTGTTCTTTTTGTGAAGAAGAAAGGTGGAACGGACCGACTCTGTGTTGATTACCGTCCATTGAACAAGAAGACCATCAAGAACAAATATCCACTTCCCAACATCAACGAGCTGTTCGAACAACTCAAAGGTGCCCAAGTATTCTCCAAGCTTGATCTCCGTATGGGTTATCATCAGATTCGAATCCGTGAGCAAGATATTCCCAAGACGGCTTTCAGGACAAGCTATGGTTCATATGAATACACTGTCATGTCTTTTGGCCTCGTCAATGCTCCTCCGACGTTCTCTCGCATGATGAACTTCATCTTCAACGCCTACACCAATGACTTCGTTCTGGTCTATCTCGACGACATTCTGGTTTTCTCGAAGAACAAGGAAGATCATGCCAAGCACTTGCGTTTGGTGCTCGATAAGCTGAGGGAACACCAGTTCTACGCCAAGTTCTCCAAGTGCGAATTTTGGCTCGATGAGGTTCTTTATCTTGGTCATATCATCTCTGCCAAGGGCATTGCGGTGAATCCTGAGAAGGTGTCTGCGATTGTGAATTGGGAACCTCCTCAGAACGTGAAGCAACTCCGTAGCTTCCTCGGTCTCGCAAGCTACTGCCGAAGATTCGTTGAAAACTTTTCCAAGATCGGGAAGCCTCTCTCAAATCTTTTCCAGAAGCACGTCAAGTACGTTTGGTCTCCGGAGTGTGACATTGCTTTCAACACCTTGAAAGAGAAATTGATCACTGCTCCAGTTCTGACTCCGCCTGATGAATCCAAGCCGTACGAGGTCTTTTGTGATGCCTCTCTCCAAGGTCTTGGCGCAGTGTTGATGCAAGAGAAGAAAGTTGTTGCTTATACCTCTCGCCAATTGAAGCCCAATGAGAAGAACTACCCCACTCATGATCTCGAGTTGGCGGCAGTTGTGCATGCTCTTTTGACATGGAGACATCTCTTATTGGGAAGAAAAGTGGACATTCTCACTGATCACAAGAGTCTCAAGTACATCTTCACTCAGCCTAATCTCAACCTCAGGCAGACTCGATGGGTCGAAATGATTCAAGAGTATAATCCGAGTATCGAGTATACTCCAGGCAAGGCCAATGTGATTGCTGACGCATTGAGCAGGAAGGCTTATTGCAACAGTCTAATTCTCAAGCCTTATCAACCCGAGCTTTGTGAAGCTTTCTGCAAACTTAATCTGCAAGTTGTTCCTCAAGGTTTCCTCGCCAACCTTCAAGTCTCCCCTAACTTGGAAGACCAGATTCGCCAAGCCCAGCTTCTTGATGCTATGGTGAAAAAGGTGAAGATTGGGATTGCCAAGAGTCAACCCAAGTACAAGTGCTATCGCCTTGATGACAAAGACACTCTCTTCTTCGAGGATCGTATTGCTGTACCCAAAGGTGAACTTCGTAAAGTGATCATGAACGAGGCTCACAATTCTCTCCTCTCCATCCACCCTGGGAGCACGAAGATGTATCAGGACCTCAAGCAGGCTTATTGGTGGACTCGAATGAAGCACGAGATTGCTCAATTCGTGAATGAATGTGATGTCTGCAAAAGAGTGAAGGCAGAACACCAAAGACGAGCGGGTCTCCTCCAACCTCTTGCCATTCCAGAATGGAAGTTTGACCACATTGAAATGGACTTCGTGACTGGGTTTCCAAAGTCTAAGCATGGCAATGATGCTATATTCGTTGTCATCGATAAATTCACCAAAGTGGCTCACTTTCTGCCTATCAAAGAGTTAATCACTACAACTCAATTGGCGGAACTCTATACCTCTCGAATTGTCTCTCTGCACGGTATTCCTCAAGTGATCTCTTCAGACCGTGGCAGCATCCTTACCTCCAAGTTTTGGGATTCTTTTCAGAAGGCCATGGGCACCAACATCCGCTTCAGCACAACTTTCCATCCTCAAACTAGCGGTCAAGTCGAGCGTGTCAATCAGATTCTTGAAGATATGCTCAGGGCTTGTGTGATCTCCTTCGGCATGAAGTGGGAGGATTGTCTTCCATATGCTGAATTCTCCTACAACAACAGTTTTCAAGCAAGTTCGGGCAAGGCCCCATTTGAAATTCTGCATGGCAGGAAGTGCCGTACCCCTCTCAACTAGTCCGAAACCGGTGAACGTCAGTTCTTGGAAATGACTTAATCACAGAGGCAGAGGAGATGTGCAAAGTCATTCGAGATAACCTCAAAGGAGCCCAATCCCGCCAGAAGAGCTACTATGATAGTAAGCACCGTGATTTGGCTTTCGAGATCGGAGATCATGTTTACCTCCGCATCTCTCCAATGAAAGGTACTCGTCGCTTCGGTATCAAAGGGAAGCTTGCCCCCAGATACGTGGGACCTTTCAAGGTTGTCAGCAAGAGAGGCGATCTCGCCTATCAACTCAAGCTTCCTTCAAACTTTGCAAATGTTCATGATGTGTTCCATGTCTCTCAGCTTCGAAAGTGCTTCAAGACTCCTGACCGCACCGTCAACTTCAAGGACATTGAGCTCCAAGAAGATCTCTCCTATCGTGAGCACCCCATGGCTATTCTTGAAGAGACTGAACGCAAGACTCGCAACAAGTCAATCAAATTCCCCAAAGTCAAGTGGTCACACCATTCCGACCGTGAAGCTACCTGGGAACGCGAGGATCACCTCCGTTCTGAATACCCGGCGTTCTTTCAGTCCTAGATCTCGGGACGAGATCCTTTCGTAGTGGTGGAGTGTTGTAACACCCCGGATATGATTTTCCCAATATGTATTCCAACTCTTGCCGTTTCCGGCCTTAAGTTATTTTATTTTCTCGGGTTCGGGTTTTTGTCTCCGTGTGTTGTTGTCGTTGTCATGCATCTCATATCATGTCATCATGTGCATTGCATTGGCATAAATGTTCGTCTCATGCATTCGAGCATTTTCCCCGTTGTCCGTTTTGCATTCCGGCGCTTTGTTCTCCTCCAGTGGTCATTTCTACCTTTCTTTCGTGTGCGGGGATCAAACATTTCCGGATTGGACCGAGACTTGCCAAGTGGCCTTGGTTTACTACCGGTTGACCGCCTGTCAAGTTTCGTATCATTTGGACTTTGTTTGATACTCCAACGGTTAACCGAGGGACCGAAAAGGCCTCGTGTGTGTTGCAGCCCAACACCCCTCCAAGTTGGCCCAAAACCCACCAAAACGCTCTCCATCATCTAGAGCATTCGATCATGGTCGCGTGGCCGAAAACCGCACCTCATTTGGACACTCCTAGCTCCCTCTATGCCTATATATACCTCCCCCTCTCCAAATTTCGGATATCCCCATCCAAAACCCTAAAAAAACACATCGCGCCGGCCGGACACGTCCGTCCCCGGTCAGACAGCGTCCGCCGCCGCCTCTGGCCAACCGGGGCGCGCCACGTCACCTACGGGAGAGCCCCACTTCGCCGCCGCCGCGCGGGCCCGCCAGGCCCGCACCGGGCCCCCGCGACCCACCTGCCCACCGCCGCCCGCGCCTTCATCGCCTCGCCTCCCTCTCCGGCGGAGCCGCGCCACCGCGCCGCAGCACGAACTCGCCGGCGGCCGCCTCATCCCTCGGCGGCAGGAGCCTCCCCGCCGCCATCGTCGGCCATCACCATTGACGCCGCCGCCCCGGCCTCCTCCTCCCTCCTCAACGCCGCCTCCCCGAGCTCTCTGGCAAGTCGCCGGCCTACCTCCCCGACGAACTCTGGCATTCCTCGGTCGGCGTGCGCCCAGATCCAGATCCGAGCTACAGTAACCCTAGGGTTGACCTCAATTTTTTCCCTAAGTCTGCATATTTTTTTGCTCCTGTTCATCGTGCCGTAATTCCTCATCCGTAGCTCCGTTTTGGGCATATAGCATATCAAATTGTTCGACTAAGAGAACACATCATTTCATCTCATTGCATCATTTTCATTTGAGTTCATCTTGATGCCCGAAATGCTGTTAGAAGAGTGCTACTTGAGATAATTGTCAGATCTGCTGCTCCATTTAGATATTTCTCATTTTTGCCATGATTATTGTGTGCATGATATGCCCATGAGCTCTACATATGTTTTGTTAAGGGTTTTGCCATCTTTACAGAGGTGCAACCCATGTATTTTTGTGATGTGTGTGGTGACTAGCACAAGCTTGCTAAGTGAGGCACTTGGTAATGCTGAAGTGTCTTGAAGAACCGAGGTACCGAGTCTGATCGAAACGTCTCGGGAGGAGGTCTATTCCTTCGTTGACCATGAGAGCTTGTCATGGGCTAAGTTGGGACTCCCCTGCAGGGATTTTAACTTTTGAAAGCCGTGCCCGCGGTTATGGGCAGATGGGAATTTGTTAATGTTCGGTTGTAGATAACTTGAACCTTAACTTAATTAAAATGAATCAACAGTGTGAGTTACCATGATGGTCCCTTCTCGGCGGAGTCCGGGAAGTGAACACGGTGTTGGAGTAATGCTTGCGCAGGTTGTCCTCTAGTTTCTCGCCCGCGCTTTGCCTCCTCCTCTCGCTCTCTTTTGCGAACAGGTGAGCCACCATATATGCTAGTCGCTTGCTGCAGCTCCACATATTTACCCTGCCTTACCTATAAGCTTAAATAGTCTTGATCGCGAGGGTGCGAGATTGCTGAATCCCTTTGGCTCACAGATTAATATTAAACCAGATGCAGGGCCTGATGATTCCGCTCCAGATGACGCGCTTGAGCTCAAGTGGGAGTTCAACGAGGACTCTCAACGATACTACGTGTCTTTCCCTGATGATCAGTAGTGGTGCCCAGTTGGGGGTGATCGGGACCGTGTCGCATGTTTGGTTATCTTTTATTTTGGCGCCGTAGTCGGGCCATGAGTGTTTGGTTGTTGTAATGTTATTTATGTACTTTGTGTGATGTGGCGAGTGTAAGCCAACTATGTATCTCCCCTTTTTATTATCTATATTACATGGGATTTTGTGATGATTGCCTAACTTGCGACAATTGCTTTCAATGCGGTTATGCCTCTAAGTCGTGCCTCGACACGTGGGAGATATAGTCGCATCGAGGGCGTTACATAACCCAGGGCCCGTATACGGCCTATCCGAATTAGCCCCAGTAGCGTCATCTGGGCCGTCCAATATAATTCCAGCCCGTTTTAACTTCTGGCCCATGTATGGCCCATGACGTCTTTCGGCCCATATGAGGCCCTTAGTAACTCTTGGCCCATTAATGGCCCGTGGTAAAACTGTCCTGTAATGAACAGTGTATCACTTTATACCCATTAACGGCACGTGGTGAAACTGGCCCGTAATGAATAGTGTATCACTTTATACCCATGAACGACCCATTATTCCGCTGGGCTGTTTCCAGCCCATGTTATCTTTCGGCCTTCTTAGGGCCCATTTATTCTTGGGCTCATTTCCAACATTCGTTTACTTATGGCCCGTTACTGTCATTTTCTGCTTGTGGGCCAAATTCAGCCTGTGGTTATAGTAGGCCCGTTAATACATTGGGCCGTTTTCATAGCGTCATCAAATACGACGGATTAATGACGGCCCGTTATGGTCGGCCCATGAACGGATGATTTCAACTCTAGCTCATTTACGGCCATAATGTGGTCTGTTATTGGCCCATGTTTGGCCAATTGATCATACGGCCCGGAGAAGGCCCATTGATGATACGACCCGTAGAAGGCCCATTGTGTCTACGACCCGTATAAGGCCCATTGTTTCTACGCCCCGTAGAAGGCTCATTGTGTCTACGGCCCGTATGAGGCCCATGTTAACTATAGTAAATATGTAGCTCATGGTTATTGTGGCCTAGTTTAAAAAAATAGGTTATTGCGGCTACTAGCAAACCACGGAAAAAGAACTGCACTAACTACAAGAAAACAAATAAACAAGACAATAAGGAAATAAATTAGCAAGCAACTTATGCTAGGCTATCACGGCTATTACACATATTAGATCCACTAGGCATCAAAGTTCACCACCAGTGAAAATATAGGGAACAAAGCAGCATATAAACGCCATAGCAAAACAAGTCCAGAACCGAAACCACTTCAGAAGAGCTCAAGAAACAATATCCTGGGTACCCATAAAGCTGGCAAGATGCTTAGCAAGCTTATTAACTTTCTCTTGTTTCGCGCTTAAATCCTCCAGCACTTGCTGTTGCACCAGAAAGTATGCATCTGAATTATGCAGGGACTTCCTCAGTCCTTCGGCTTCCTGTCGCATAACATTTGATCGATGTCTTACAACTTGAAGTTGAGACTCAAGAAGCCGAACTGATTCAGGCAGCGAGTTCGAAGAGCTGGTTGCAGCAGTAGTAGCCAGTAACTCGAACACTACATCAAGATATGACTTTGGGGTTGTCTCAGTGTCTTCAATATAGTTTTTATCAGCTTTCTTGGAGACCAACAGGTATGTCTCACTATCTTGAACCTTATCCGCATTACTTCCTTTACCATTGCATAATGGGGTACTCTTCTCCAATATTTTATCCACGTTCTAAAAGAGAAACAAACAAACACATCACAGGTTTACAATGTAGTATATGAAACTCATTTTGGTAAACCAGTTCAGTAGTAAGGTGGACAGGATAACAGCATGAAACAAACATATATCTATGTAGTATGGTCACTGTATGGTCTATATCATTCTAGTTTATGTTGCCAAATCAAGATAGATACAGTTCGAATCATATCTATCTAAGACAAAGCAGCATAGACAAAATATAAGTGTGGGAAACTACACAACAATAACAACACTTGTAATGTGCATGGCATGAGAACATAACTTTTTATTCAATTGAAACTGAAATCAACATAGAGCAAGTTACAACAACAAACACGTTATAGAAACAGGTTTAAAACATACCTGTTGCGCCATTGGAGTTTCAATTGCATCTTTCAAATTTGAAATTAGTTGGTATGAGTAAATGCAGTGATGCAAGAGCAAAGTAGTATGAACCATAGCTACGGAACCTGACCCGAGAACAATTCTTCTTCTGCTTTAAGCATTGACTTGGGGTTCAGAGTGGTGGTCCTCGTGCTTTGGGCACTGCAGTTGCCTTACTAGCTGCTCGTGTTTGGGTGCTCTATGGTGGAGACGGTGTTGTGTCAACGGGAACTGGGTTACTATCTACTGGGGATGGGGTTAGAAGGGGTGTAGCTGGTTCTCTGTCCAACTGGGTAGGGGTACAATCTGCGTGAGTCTGGGTTATGTGTGGTGGGGCTGGTTCTTGGGCAAGTACAACCGTGGTTCTATCTCCATCGACGGGTAGCACGATCTTTTCTGAAGACCGTGTTTTTACTCCCATAGATACTACCATCACTCCCTCCAATTGAAATGGCTGATAAACAAGAAAAGTAATTGAATGTACATACATTGTAAGATAGACAAGTGCAATGGATAGTAGGGAAGAAAACATGGCATGAAATAATTCACATTTATGTGGTCTAACCAAACAGAATAGCAGGACATAATTTCACATATATGATGGCTAATTAAATAGGATAGCATGACACAATTTCACATGTATGATGGCTAACTAAACAAGATAGAATGACATACTTCAAAATATGATGACTATGTAAATAGGATGACATGATATAACTATACGATGTGTCTATTAAAGTGGTTGGCATGCCATAAATCACAAACATGCCGTCGATGGAAACATGATGGCGTGATATAATTCACGGATAGAATGACATAATTCAAAATATGATGACTATGTAAACAGGATGAGATGATATAACTATATTATGTCTTTAGAAAATGGGTTGGCATGCCATAATTCAGATACATGCTATCTATGTAAACATCATGGCATGATATAATTCAAATATATGATTTATATACTAAGGAAGTGAGCAGAGGGCAATCGCATATATGATGTGTCAACTAAGGAGATGGCATTCAATATCATGTATATGATGTAAAAACTAAGCATTGCAATACAACATATGCATGATATGAGTAATATTACCCTGCCAAGTTTGAGCATACACCTCAGGGGATAATAGGACTGGTCATCTGCCTCTGAATCCTCCTCTGAAGAGCTATCTGTAACCAACAAGATATCTGCTTCAGCAGGTAGCATTGTCTGCTTTGAAGACCTTGTTTTCACTCCGGATTTCTCCATCACCAATTCAAATGGCTGATGCACAGGAAGAGCATTTGAATATACAAACATTGTTGACAAAAGCAATGAGAAATACAAAAAAGGACGACACGATATAATTCACATATATGACGCTTGGCTAAACAACATGGCATTGCATAATTCACATATATAATGCCTTGCAACAAGATGGCATTGCATAATTCACATATATAATGTCTTTCAACAAGATAGCATTGCGTAATTCACATATATGGTAATTAGACACTAAATAGGTGGCATTCACACAAAGCTTGTCTAAACTAAGAAAATGACATAGCAATGCAAGATACCATACGCACGATATGATCAACATAACCCTGCCAAGTTAGAGCATGCACCTAGGAGGGGGGGGATAGGACTGGTCATCTGTCTCTGAATCCTCCTCTGAGGAGCTATCTGTAACCAGCAAGACATGTGCTTCGTCAGATAGCATTGTCTTCTCTGAAGACCTTGTTTCCACTCCAGATTTTTCCATGACCGTGCCGAATGGCTGATGCACAGGAAGAGTAATTGAATGTACTAAAATTGTTGAGAAATTTAACATGTAATAAAAAATGATGTCATGATATAATTCACATATAAGATGATTGGCTAACCAGGGTGGCATTGCAAAATTCACATATATGATGCCTGGCTAAACAAGATGGCATTGCATGATTCACATATGCAATAAAGAAACTAAACAGATGGCATTGACACAAAGCATGTCTAAACTAAGCAGACGACATCTTTGATGTATACAGTAAGCAATGCAAGACACCATATGCATGATATTACCAACATCAGCATGCCAAGTTAGAGCGAAGACCTCAAGGGGTAAATAGGAGTGGTCTTCTGCTTTTGAATCCCCCTCAGAACAGTTATCTTCCTCTTGATTACGATCCGAAATGGGTGGGGGGGGGCTGCCTTTGCGCCCACCATGGAGCGACATCTGCATGAAATTTTATTGCCACACAAGGCTCGTCTCTTTTGCTCTACATGTTCAGTTCCATTGTGTACAATAACTGACATGCATAGGAATAAAACATAGTGAGATTATGTAAGGAGTGCATGCACAAATCAAGAGTGATGGTAGCAAATTGTGGATAGACCCAAAACCAATGATAGCAGGAAGATAATAGCTTTAGTAAAAAAATACAGATAATGGCTCCTTTAATGTTTGTTTTCACCCAACATGAAACTCATAGTAGACACCTGAGATTAACTAGATAGTAGACATATAGTACTGATTGCTGCCCCAATATGTACCCCACAACCATTTGAAAACTCAAGTTTCAGCATAAGTTTGGACTTGACTCGGAGTCTAATAGGTGAACACAGCGATAAAGTAGCGTGTCATCACATTAAGCGATGCATAACGTAAGCAGACACGAACGAGTGCGACCTCTCTTGTGGACCCGTGTAGTCCTCAAGGTCATCTGCTTAGTTGATGATGGTAATGCAGTTGTTGTGGCTGCCGGCGGCGGGGAAGAAGATCCGAGGCGGCGAAAGACAGTCTGGAGAGCGGATCCCTACTGTGGTGAACCCTTCCGTCGTTGGAGCAGCTGAGCTAGGGTGGAACACAGCACCGCAGGAGCAGGACAAACCACACAAGGTTTTCTTTGACACATATATGTAATAGAAGTAATTGTGTAAGGGCTTGTTTGAATTTGAGGATTCTCACAATGCAGGGATAGGAAATAGATAGGAATAGGATAGGAATGCACGTGCAAAACAGAGAATTTAAAAACACAGGATTTCTGCCAGGATGCAAAGAAGCATGGTGAGATTGAGTCAAACCACAAGAAAATGTACGGTTATAATGCTATTATGCTACTATCTCTTAGTCTTGTGCTTCATGAATAGGAATTTGAAAAGGAGGACAAGTGGAAATTAAAATTCCTATGGTTTTTCTTTCAAGGAGACACTAAAGGAACAAATCCTACAGTTTTCCTTTGCTCCATTCCTTTGCACCAAATTCATGAAAAGTAGTACCATAGGAAACTTTCCAATTCCTATGTTTTTCATTCACTTTTCATTTCAAGCACTTGCGATTCTAGTAGGAAGGCTTGAGAAAGGAAAAGCCTACACTAAAAAAGTGGTTTTGTGCTACTTCTATCACTTTGTACCCAGGCCACTGCCCTACTAGCTCAGCTCCCAGGGCCATCGACAAATGCACAACTCAAACGCGCAGAGATAAATAATGATGGCATTCAAGAGAGTCCATCACGGATATCTAAGTTTCCTGGTACCTTGCTTCTTTTCATATAGTAGGATAAAATAATCGTATTTCTCGTTACTCCGTGTGCTCAGTGGACAATATATATAACGTGTAGAGTAAAAAAGAGATGCAACAAGTGTACAACCTCTTTGGCGAAGCCATGTCGATCTCAGCGTGATTGGGTTGGCCGGTGAGGATGCTCCAACTGAATGGGCTGTCGGAGGAGGGGAAGAAGATCTTAGGCGTCTGGAGATGGAGCCCAAGGTACTGCTCCGCTGTAGGAGATATGCCCTAGAGGCAATAATAAATGATATTATTTATCTCCGAGTTCATAATTATGTTTATGTTCCATGCTATAACTGATATGGTTCTCGAGTCTGCAATAACCACGAGGCTCGGAGGAAGACTCATATGCACGTGTGGAATAATAAACGGTAAAATGTATTCCTAGTCTGGCCTCTAAGACTAGCTCAAGTGTTGCATGATGGTTCTGTTTTCCTGATCATGGGCATGTCTATGCCAGCAACCTTGAGGGCACAATGTTAAGAGAACATTTGTGTTGAATCGACTCGGATTTATGTTATGCTAAGAGATTCATTCATCACAAGTTAATGGTACATAACACAGAGATGGTTAACGTTTGCATGATTCCTTAGACCATGAGAGTATCAGTTTCTTCATGCTTGCTTCATGAACTTTGGGGTTTGTTAAACGCCATCCGTAAATGGGTGGCTATTACGGCGGCTTACGGGTTCATGGAAAAGTGTGTCAAGTAACTTGATAGCTCAAGATTGGGATTTGATCCTCCGACGATGGAGAGATATTCTCGGGCCCTCTCGGTATTACGGTATCTATCATCGTCTGGCCAGACACAGTGTGATTTGATCACTGGGATGCCGGAACACGGAAACGAGAAAAGAGAACAAAACCGGTAACGAGGTAACTTGCATGGTGGACAAATTGTTTGTCCATGGGGATGCAATAAATCTCACCTCGGGTGTTTGTGACATATCGCGAAGCAACAGGAATAGTTCACTGCAACTGGAGGTTCACTCGAATATTTATTCATGTGGGTATAGGGGTCAATATGGGTGTCCACGGCTCCGATGTTGATCATTGATCGGAAGGGGTTCCGGGTCATGTCTATACTTCACCGAACCTATAGGGTCACACGCTTAAGGGTCATCTATCTGCTGAATACTAGACAAGGAGTCTGAGAGAAAATCACCGAAAAAGTTTCGGACACCGGAAAAGTTTCGGACAGCGGAAAAGGTTCCACAGAGAGAGGTCATTGGATGAGTTTCGATGAAACTGAAAAGTTGTTTCAGGGGATACCATTAAGTCAAATTGGTTTCGGCACATGCCTGATAATTCTTGGAGGGTGCCAAAATCATTCTGGAAGCTTTCTGGAATTTTCAGGGATAATAACCGGATATGCTCCGGAGCTGCCGGAACCGCTTCAGATGCTTTTCGCAGATGAAAATCACTAAACCGGAATTGTTTCGGAACGCGTTGAAAATCATTTTGGTGGGTACTGGAAATGTTCTAAGCCCACATAAATATTTTTAGTTTGAACGGACGCTGAAAAATGTCGTCGTGAATAGTGAAAATCAGCTTTATGGTTACTTTATGGAAAGCCACCTTTTGGGGCTTTGCTCCAAAAGATCTTGGGGATGACATGGATGGATAGGAGCCATTTTTTGGGCCCCTCATGGGGGTGTGTCCGGCCACATGGGGTATCCCCCCTTGGGGACCCTCTTGTTCCTTGGTTTCACTCCTAGGTCCTTGTGGAAGGACTTCATTCATGTGCATTTTGGGTTTTTGTGTGAAACTACCCTACCCCTTGGGATTTCCTATAAATAGAGGTGGAGGGGCAGCCCTCCACACTCACCCTTTCTCACATACAAGTGCCATGCGTGATCTGGCTTCTCTCTCCCTCCCAGCGAAACAGTTTCGTAGAGCCGAAAGGCTGTCTGGGTTCCGGTAGGAACTAGTTCTGGACGGCGAAGCCCTGCCGGATAGATGACACCGTATGTGTGCAACTCTGTAGAGAGATCGTAGTTTCAGTCTTAGTTCATGAGTGCCTCCCGAAGGGCTGTCCGTGTGACCGTCCGAGTTTCGAAGGTCCTCCCGAAGGGCTGTCCGAGTGACCGTTCGAGTTTCGAAGGTCCTCCCGAAGGGCTGTCCGCGACACCGTCCGGGTGGGGCTGTTCGACCGCCTCCCGGAAGGCTGTCTGAGGAGCAGATGAGGGTATACATCCTCGCGGTTGGGAGGTTGTAAATCCTAGCTGCGGGGATCTGCACCACCGATCGTCATCGACTCTACTTCCCGCTGCGCTACGAGTCGGTAACGAAAAAGATCAAACCATGTATGCAGTCTCCATAGTGGTCCTGGGCTGGTGCGTAGGTCAGAATTTTTCGTTTTCTGCTGCGTTCCCTTACATCCGCTGTGATGGAGGGTTTCGTCATTGGAGCATCTCCGGTGAGTTGTACGACGCCGAGGCTGAAGTAGGACAAGAGAGACAACGTTAACCTGAGTGGAATTCTAATAACATCTTCAATACATGACATAAAATACATAACCACAAAGTGCTAGATGTAAAATACATCAGCCGCTCATCTCTGAACTTAACTATCGAAACTGAATTTAACTATCGAAACTAAACTTAACTGTCGAAACTGAATTTAACTATTGAAACTAAACTTAACTATTGAAACTGAATTTTGCTGTCGAAACTGAATTTTACTGTCGAAACTGAACGCACTAGAGGTGAGGCTACACGTCAGTCGACTGACTTTTTCATATCTGGTCAGTCGATTTTGCAGCCATTGGATACGAAATCAAGGGCCTGCAGTTCATCTTCAACCTCCACCCCCTTGAGCCGCCAGCCACCACCGGCCAAATAGCCTCCCCCCGCCGCCCGCGGCCGGCGGTGCGCCACCCCGCTCGCCCCGAAAACACTCCCCACCACCGGTCCGCCGCAGCCCCGGCCATCCCTCTAGGCCCCCCGTGCCGAACTTTTTCTCCGGTGATCCCCATGCCACCGCCCCACCCCTGCCGGCGACCACCGCCCCCACCCTGAACCCTAAGATAGATAGTGGGGTACCTCTTCGCCGAGCTCCCCTCCCTGCTGCGACTGATTCTTCCTTAACTCCGATGAGCCCCCCACCCCCTGAAAATTGACTGACCCAAAAGTCGATTCTGTCAGATGAAGTGTAGCTAAATCGAAGCAGCATCACAAGCAAGAGCAAGAGCAGACAAGGCAGGGCACCGAGAGCAAGTGCAGAGCAGCAGCGCGAGCGAGACCTAAAGCAGCAGCAGTAGCTCCTACTGATGTGGACGTCGCTGCCGAGGGAGCGACGCCGTGGATGAAGTGGCCAGCGACGCCGCCATGGATGGAGCCGCACCGTGTCGGCTCGGGACCGAGCGCCGGCAGCACCGTGAGATCGAATCAGGAAGAAAATGCGGCGATTAGTGTACAACCTCTTTGGTGGCGCTGATTAGGCTGCAGCTTCATCCGAGGAAATGGTGATGATGATGCTCTTCCGGTGGTGCAGGTGAAGATGGCGGTGTGGGAATGGAGGTGGCGCGAAAGACGAGGGGAACGTTGGGGCAGCTCTTTGGAGGTGGAGGACGGGGTGGCTGAACCGGCGGGACGACCATATCAACGACGGATCCTCATCCGGTACGGTGGATGAGGGACGTCGAGGTGTTGCTGTGGACGACGTCGTCGGGGAAGAGGCTCCGGCTGGGTGGCGGATGGAGGAGGGTGTGGGACTTCGTGGGTTTTCCCGGCCTTGGTGTATGAATGGGTGGACGGATGGGATGAGAGTGGGGAACCATGGCTTAGGGACGCGCTTGTCCGAAATGTGGGGTAAGTTACGAAAGTACCCCCACCGATTTGAGGCGGTTCTTTCGGTTCAGAGGTATCACGGGCATTTCGCGTGTCGGGATTTCACAGGAGGTGGGAGTTTTCGGGCGCGTTGTAATTTTGGAATAGCAAGGCGTGGGTTGAGATGGAGGGTGTTGTCGGAGCACAACGAGACAAAGATATATCTTAAATACTTTGGGCTAACAAGGCGCGGGTTGAAATTTCTGGACAAGCCTAACGTGTACTGTACCAAATCAATTCGCATTACAAATTTCATGCAAAACTTTGAATTCATGTTATGTTCAATTAAAATATTTCGCTACGTGTATAATGCATGCAACCTACTACTCAAATGAACGTTTTAGTGCATTCCAAACATATATACTACCACTTCAATATGAACTAAATTTGAATCCGCTTCTCTATTTGAATAAGATCTACAATAATGATTGTTCTGAAGTCAAAGCATTTGAATTTGTTTCTCTGTTTTAATAAGATCTACAATCATCATTATTGTCAAGTTAAACCATCGTTTGTGTATTATCTTCACATCACACCACATGATTAGTCTCGAGTTACATATGAACTATGTGTACTATATGAACTCGAACTCGATTTTTTGAATCCACTTTATATTGATTTCAAATCATAGTACATTTCAAGCTCTTGCTAGATCTTCATAATCTAAACCATGTCTGATATGTATAATGTGTTTATCACATTATGTATGGTGCCCCGCCCCCTACGCCTACAAGTATTTAGATGTGTGTCGGTGTCAAAACCGGTGGATCTCAGGTAGGGGGTCCCGAATTATGCGTCTAAGGCGGATGGTAACAGGAGGCAGGGAACACGATGTTTTACCCAGGTTCGGGCCCTCTTGATGGAGGTAAAACCCTACGTCCTGCTTGATTTATTCTTGATGATATGAGTATTACAAGAGTTGATCTACCACGAGATCGGAGAGGCTAAACCCTAGAAGCTAGCCTATGGTATGATTGTATGTTGTCCTACGGACTAAAACCCTCTGGTTTATATAGACACCGGAGGGGGCTAGGGTTACACAAGGTCGGTTACAAAGGAGGAGATACACATATCTGTATTGCCTAGCTTGCCTTCCACGCCAAGTAGAGTCCCATCCAGAAACGAGACGAAGTCTTCAATCTTGTATCTTCATAGTCCAATAGTCTGGCTGTCCGGAGACCGCCTAATCCAGGACTCCCTCAGTAGCCCCTGAACCAGGCTTCAATGACGATGAGTCCGGTGCGCAGTATTGTCTTCGGCATTGCAAGGCGGGTTCCTCCTCCGAATACACCACGGAAGAATTTGAATACAAGGATAGTGTCCGACCCTGCAAAATAAGTTCCACATACCACCGTAGAGAGAATAATATTTCCACAAATCTAATCTGCTGACACGTTTTGGCAACATGACATTATGCCATGGCCCGGTGATTATTCGAACAGTTTCCTTTAACTAGCCCCGCACATAACGCGAGGTAGTTTCTTGCACGTCTTGTCAAATCAGAGATCATGCCCCCCTTATTACGGGATTCTCATCAATACGGTCGTGGGTAACCCAACCGTGTCATCGATTACGACGCTTGGGGGATAAGCGAGTTTTACCAGGCTAGTGGGGGCGTATAGTTTCGGCCGCCCTTATAAAGGGACAAGGTTTAACCTTTTTCTACCCACGCCTTCTACCTCCTTGCTCATCCATTATTGCGCACTCAAGCTCCAACGCCCGAGTCCACATCCTTCCCCTCAACCTTCTCCAATCATGTCCGGAGCGGGAGGCAAATGGATGGCTTCCTCTATTACGGAGGGACACATCAAGAAGCTGTGCGGAGCCGGATACTTAGCCGCGAATATCGCGCATCGGCTGCCCGCTGCGGGGCAGATCGTTCCTACCCTTGAACCTCACGAGAGGGTAGTTTTCCTCCACCACTTCCTCCGCAGACTGGGGTTTCCCCTCCATCCATTTGTCCGTGGTCTCATGTTCTACTACGTCTTGGACTTCCATGATCTGGCCCCGAACTTCATCCTCAACATTTCGGTGTTCATCATCGTGTGTGAGGCTTTCCTCCGCATCTTTCCCCACTTCAGCCTGTGGCTGAAGACCTTCAATATCAAGCCGAAGGTGGTGGGAGGCCAATAAGCAGAATGCGGTGGAGCTATGGTGGGCAAGATGCCCAATGTTATATGGCTCTAAGGCTCCTTCGTGGAGACTATAAAGGGGTGGCAATCGGCGTGGTTCTACATCACCGAGCCGTGCGACACCAACTGGGTGGCGGCCCTCGAGTTTTGATCCAGAATCCCCACGTGGCTCACCTCCCGGAAAGAGAATGGCCTATCCTGGGGTTCATCGGTGGAGCTGGACGGACTCCAGAAGTGTATCCGGAATATGGCAAGCAAAAAGCTCAAGCTTGTCAACATAGTCCAGGTCATTCTCATCCGCCGGATCCTCCCATGTCAACAACGGGATTTCAACTTGTGGGAGTTCGACCTGGCCCAGCACCAGACTCTGAGCGAGCTCTTCGACACGACGCACAAGGACGTCTGGAGGGTGCTGTTCAAGGGCGCCGAGGTCCCTCCCTCTCTCACCGTGGACCGTGGGCTAAGCGCGAAGCACCCAGCGCATTCGGTGAGTTCTATACATCCGGTAGGATACTTTATTTCCCCTAGCTTAATCATGTGCTGGGTCTGAGCTCCATGCCTTTGACAGGACTGGCTGGAGACGTCGGGACAGATTAACTGTCTGGCCCCTCTGCCCGAAGACACTGCGGACGCTCTCCTGACGGAGATGCTGACTCCGGCTCCTTACAAGGTGCCGGAGAAGACCAAGAAGGCCAAGGGAACCCGAAAGAGTTCCCGACGCCAGGTGTTGTCGGACTCATCGTCCGATAACTCCACGACGCACTCCTCCCCTGAAGATGCGGAGGAAGATGAAGATGCTCCCCCTCCAGTCGGGGGAGACAAGAAAAGGAAGGCCGCCCCAACCGGGGGGGGGGGGGGCGAATGGTCCAAGAAGGGAAGGACTCTCCTTCCGGACTACTCCACCACTGCCGCCGAAGGCGAAGATGAGTGGCTGCTCAGGGCCAAGCCCCTGGCGAAGTCGTAAGTATTCGGATGCCAGAGTAACTCATAGCATACCTTTGTCGCACTACTTCTCCTAACGCCGAATTATGATTATGCAGACCGCCACGAGCCCGTCGATGTATCGTCGGACGGCTCCCTAGGCTCGTCGGATATGGATAGCGATCCACTTCCGACCGCCACCTCCCCTTGCCCTACGGACAACGCTGAGGTATTGTCTCAAGAGGCACCGGGTCGAGGGGAGATAGTCCTGGAGGCGCCTCAAGGTGACCTTCTAGATTCCGGGAGCAGAGGGAGGAAGGCTCCCGAGGGCTCCGAGTTCGGCCCTCAGCCGAACACCGTGCCGGAACCTCCATTGGTTCCAGACTCAGGCAGGCGGCCTCCTTCCAAAAGGGGCAAGACGCCTGTGCCGGTGACCTCTATCCATCCAGAGGCATCGGGCAATCTGCTGGGAGCGCTTCACGGCGCTTCCATCAACAAAGAGCACCGCACTATTATGAGTGCGGTGATCTAGAAGATTCAGTCCGCCAAGAGCGGACTGACTGAAGCCTATGCCAGCCTTCTGATAGGCTTTGAGGCAAGCATTTGAAATATAGGACAAATATTACCGCATAAACAGTAGCCCCTGATGCTCTGTTCGGTGTTCACAAAGAAAAGCCGAACAGAGGATCAAACAATATTGCAGGAGTCTAATATAAGTATGTCTATATGCATATGCAGGCTTCACTGCTGGCCTCTGCCGCACTGAAGCAGGACCTCGAAGGGTCAAAGGAAGAGCTCGGCCTTGCCAAGAGGCAGCTCGAGGAGAACAAAGGTAAGTAGTACCTAGTCTATGGATATATATAAAAATAATGCGATTGCAAAATGACAGGATCATCATAAATTTGCCAGGGGCCACGACCGAGGTGGCGACCCTGAAGCAAGCGCTATCCGAGGCCAAAAACAAAGCGGCCATGGAGCGCACCGAGCGGCAAAGGCAGGGGCTCGGGTGGGTGAGGTGCAGCAAGAGCTCCATGCTCTCGTGATGAAGCACGAGGCGTTGGAGCTTGACTTGAAGACGCGAGAGTCCGAGCTTGCCGCGGCCCTCGAGAACGCAAAGAATGCCAAGGCCGAAGCCCAAAAGGCCCTCCAGGAGATTGATGCGATGAAGAAGATAGCGGCGGGTAAGGCATTCTATATGCAAAGCAAGCATGTGAAAGTAAATTACTTGTTACTTACCCGATTGCGGGGCTCTCCAGGAGCATTCGCAGATTTGCCCCGCAGCGTGTCGGATGCCGCACAGTTTTACCAGGCCGAGGAGGGAAGCTCAACGGAGAAGCTGTTCTGGTCTCAGTATACTAGGACCGAACACCCGATGCCTCTGAGCGACCAACTGAAGCAACTGGTCGAGCTACACAAGGCGGCCGAACATGCCATGAAGGGCTTTATAGTCCGAATGTGGCCTGGCGACGCCCTTCCCAATAGCTACTTCGGCTTGGTGAGGCGGCTTGTGGATGCCTGCCCACGGCTGGAAGTCATCAAGCGGTCCGTCTGCATCGAAGGTGCACGCCGAGCTTTTGCCCGTGTGAAGGTGCAATGGGCCAAGATGGACGTCGTGAAGCTGGTGAAGGAAGGGCCGCCGCAGGGCAAGGAGCATCGCCACCCCGAGATGTACTATGAGGGTGTCCTGAAGGGTGCCCGTCTCGTAGCGGACAAGTGTACGAAATATGTAATATTTGAGTAAACTTGCTCGTGTGATCCCGTATTATGAAAACTTGTTCATATGCGATATGAAACGCTTGTCTGAATTTAAAATATTACCTTCTGTTCGGCTGTTTATCAAATCTGAGAGATGGCTACTCGTCGGCTTCTGCCCCCATGCTAGGAGTGCTGGGGTGTTCGGGATAAACCTGAGCACTCTTGTTCCCATTGTTGGCTCCTTCGAGGGAGGTGCTCAGCACAACGAACAAGGCAATCAGACCATAATGCGTTATCACTCTCACTTAGCCATACAATTCTATAATTTTAAATTTCCACGAAGCCCCTAGTATTTGGAAGGCCGAATTCGGGGCGCGATACACGCCTTAAGCCGGACAGGGCCGACTCCTCACTCTAAGCGGCATAAGTCTTTAGGGACTTGAAACCTCTCGAACAGCGACCAGTCTCTCACCTTATCATGACAGTCAGTTTTAGCTTTCTCTACTGAGGTGCTTAGCCCAGCAGAACCGGGGCACAATCATAGTAGTTCTCCCAGTGCTACCTTAGCCGATATAGCGGAACGTAAGGTACCAAAAATCGGGAGCCGGGAAAACCCAACTATTGACCCAAGACATGATTCGGAGCTGATGCATATAATGCTATAAGTTTGGGGTGCCGCACTGTCAAAAGTGTTCGGACTTCTCATGCCGTATTATGGGGTATGCTTAAGCCCCTAGCGTATTGGCCGTACCAGAGTGTACGGGTGCTAGATGTCATGAATGAACATATATATAAAAAGGAAAAATGCAATAATAGTCTTAATGCTATGCATTGTTTATTCAAAAACGTGCGTTAAAGCAGAATGATACAAGTAGTGCGATAAGCAAAAAGTAGGACTGTTTGACATGTCCCTACCAAGGGCAAGCTGAGGAATAGTATTAAAGAAAATATTTGACTTGTTATCGTAATCCACCTGGGAGTTCCGTGGTGTGACGTAGCTTTCTGCCTCCTTGGTTGCTACAGCATGTGTTCGGCAATCATACTGCCGTACAGGGTTTCCAGAGAATAAAGTCCTGAAAGAGAAAAATAATAAAGCGAGAAGCCCCTAGTGCGGTTTATGCCACGACTTGGAGCGTGCCGCAGTCATGCCCCCTCCCCGCCTGTGCCCATGGTATTTTTAATGCGTAATTATGTACGTGTGGCACGGATTTCGCCGTTTGGCTGGGACCGGGGTGGGGGCCGCATTGCTATGTGAGCTCGGAACGTGCCAGGTGGTCCTGTTGCCGATTACTCCGGGCGTGCTTGAAGGTGTCCGGGTCCTTAATCGTCGAACTAGTGGATTGCCTTAAGAGGCTGCTTTGTGCTTCTGTGGCGAGGGCCGCAGTGTGCTCCTCCGTGCGGAGAGAGCGCTCTGTGTTTCCATTGACTGTGATGACTCGCCGAGGTCCTGGCATCTTGAGCTTGAGATATGCATAATGCGGTACCGCATTGAATCTTGCGAATGCGGTTTGCCCGAGCAGTGCATGGTAGCCACTACGGAACGGGACTATGTCGAAGATTAACTCTATGCTTCGGAAGTTATCCGGGGATCCGAAGACCACTTCTAGTGTGACTGAGCCTGTGCAATGGGCCTCTACACCTGGTATGACACCTTTAAAGGTTGTTTTTGTGGGTTTGATTCTTGAGGGGTCTATACCCATTTTGCACACTGTGTCATGATACAGCAGGTTCAGTCTGCTGCCGCCGTCCATTAGGACTCGAGTGAGGTGAAATCCGTCGATGATTGGGTCTAGGACCAGTGCGCCAAATCCGCCATGATGGATACTAGTGGGGTGGTCCCTGCGATCGCAGGTGATCAGACAGGAGGACCATGGGTTGAACTTTGGGGCGACTGGCTCCAACGCATATACGTCGCCAAGCGCACGCTTCCGCTCCCTCTTGGGGATGTGGGTTGCGTATATCATGTTCACCGTCCGCACTTGTGGGGGGAACCTCTTCTGTCCTCCGGTGTTCGGCTGCCGGGGCTCCTCCTCGTCATCCCTATGTGACCCCTTATCTTTGTTTTCGGCATTTAACTTGCCGCCCTGCTTGAACACCCAACAATCCCTGTTGGTGTGGTTGGCTGGCTTGTCGAGGGTGCCGTGTATTTGACATGAGCGATCGAGTATACGGTCCAAACTGGACGGGCCCGGAGTGCTTCTTTTGAATGGCTTTTTCCGCTGACTGGGGTTAGAGCCTTTGAATCCGGCATTGAATGTTGTATCCTCGGTATTGTCGTTGTTAATGCAGCGCTTATGTTTGTTGCGATGTGACCTGCCATTGCCGTCCTTGGTATCCAAAGTACCATGGTTCTTTGATATGTTATTACTACGAGCCAGCCAACTGTCTTCTCCCGCACAAAAGCGGGTCATGAGTGTCGTGAGGGCTGCGATAGATTTTGGCTTTTCCGGACCAAGGTGCCGGGCTAGCCACTCGTCGCGGATGTTGTGCTTGAAAACTGCTAGGGCCTCTGCATCCGGACAGTCGACGATTTGATTTTTCTTTGTTAGGAGCCGTGTCCAAAACTGCCTGGCCGATTCCTCTGGCTGTTGAATTATGTGGCTCAAGTCATCGGCATCTGGTGGTCGCACATAAGTGTCATGAAAGTTGTCGAGGAATGCGGCTTCCAGATCTTCCCAACAACCAATGGACTCTGCTGGCAAGCTGTTGAGCCAATGCCGAGCTGGTCCTTTGAGTTTTAGTGGGAGGTATTTTATGGCGTGTAGGTCATCACCGCCGGCCATGTGGATGTGCAGGAGGAAATCCTCGATCCATACCGCAGGATCTGTTGTGCCGTCGTATGATTCAATATTTACGGGTTTGAAACCCTCTAGAATTTGAAGATCCATTACTTCGTCTGTGAAGCATAGGGGGTGTGCGGCGCCTCTGTACTGGGCTATGTCGCGACGCAGCTCAAATGAGTCTTGCCCGCTGTGTTCGGCCCGGCTGGACTTACTTTTACTGTATCCGGCGTGACGATTATCGTCTCGCATAGTGGCGCGCCCTCGTGATCCGTAGATCGATCTTGCATGTTTTGCTTTGTCCTCCAATATGTCTCGCAGGTCTAGCGTATTTCCCCATGCCTTTTTATTTGAATGGCTTCGGGGTGCGGGCTGAGCTTTTGGCTGGAATGTTTCTCTGTCGCGGCCACGAGGTGGCCGATCAGCTACGTCATACGCCGGGGATGTAGGTTTGGGTGCTTCCTCCTCTAGTCGGGGTAGCAACCTGCACTTTGGGTAACTCTTGGAGGGGCGTTCTAGTTTATATTCCTCGGCCGCCAGGACTTCAGTCCATCTGTCAGCCAGCAAATCTTGATCAACTTGAAGCTGCTGCTGCTTTTTCTTAAGGCTATTTGCCGTGGCTATAAGCCGGCGCTTAAAGCGCTCTTGTTCGACAGGATCCTCTGGCACGACGAATTCGACAGGATCTTCGGAGGGACGCATGTAATTATCATCCTCCGCCTCTCCATCTGCCGCTCTCTCAGGAGGGCTGGCTCCTCCATCCTCCTGCTCTAAATCTTGCTGGAGGGGATTGTTGTTGACTTCGGCACTATCCGGACTGCTATTATCTCTAGTGCCGGTATCACCACTTTTGCCTTGGCGGGACTTAGAGCGGCGCCGCCGATGCCGGCGCTTGGGTTGCTTCTTGGAGGGGTCATCCTCCGTTGTCTCATCACCATTGCCTTCTTTGGGTGTGTCCACCATGTATATATCGTATGATGAGGTGGTTGTCCAGTGCCCTGTGGGCAGTGGTTCCTCTTTGACTCCCGCATCGTCGTCCATACCATCGATGTATTCAGAGTCGAAGTCGAGCATGTCGGTTAAGTCATCGACTATGGCTACTAAGTGGGTGGTGGGTGGGCGACAAATTTCTTCATCATCCGCATCCCAATCCTGCCGGACATAGTTCGGCCAGGATCCTCCTGACAAGGAGAGAGACCTTAATGAGTTCAGTATGTCGCCAAAGGGCGAGTGCTGAAAAATATCTGCGGAGGTAAACTCCATGATCGGCGCCCAATCGGATTCGACAGGAACGGGCGCAGGCGGTTTGGAGTCCGTGGCCAGAGAAGGATCCGGCAGTTTGGCAACACGGCTCTTGTGAAGGGTAAGGTCGATATTCGGCTCGCTCGCCGCTGAGGATACGGCCTCCGTGATGGGGTCCATCCACCCGTCCATGGATGGCGCAACTGGCTCCGAATTGAGGCTCGGAGCTGCTGCCAGTGCGATCTCCTGAATACGGTCCGGTGGTAGAGCTAAATCGTACTCATTGTGACTGCGCGGCGCACAAGGCAGGGGCTCGAATCCGTCGAAGGTCAAGTCTCCGCGGATATTGGCCATGTAGTTTAAGCTTCCAAACCTGACCTGGTGGCCAGGGGCATAACTTTCGATCTGCTCTAGATGGCCAAGCGAGTTGGCCCGCAGTGCGAAGCCGCCGAACACAAAGATCTGTCCGGGGAGAAAGGTCTCACCCTGGACTGCATCGCTATCGATGATCGTAGGAGCCATCAAGCCTAACGGCGATGACACAGAGGAACTCTCAATGAAAGCACCAATGTCGGTGTCAAAACCGGCGGATCTCAGGTAGGGGGTCCCGAACTGTGCATCTAAGGCGGATGGTAACAGGAGGCAGGGAACACGATGTTTTACCCAGGTTCGGGCCCTCTTGATGGAGGTAAAACCCTACGTCCTGCTTGATTTATTCTTGATGATATGAGTATTACAAGAGTCGATCTACCACAGATTGGAGAGGCTAAACCCTAGAAGCTATCCTATGGTATGATTGTATGTTGTCCTACGGACTAAAACCCTCCGGTTTATATAGACACCGGAGGGGGCTAGGGTTACACAAGGTCGGTTACAAAGGAGGAGATACACATATCTGTATTGCCTAGCTTGCCTTCCACGCCAAGTAGAGTCCCATCCAGACATGAGACGAAGTCTTCAATCTTGTATCTTCATAGTCCAACAGTCCGGCCAAAGGATACAGTCCGGCTGTCCGGAGACCCCTAATCCAGGACTCCCTCAATGTGAGTTGCAAACACCACACATTACCACAAATCCAAATAAAATGTGAGAATGTTAGATATATAGTATTGTTTAGATTGTTCGATATTTAGTTGTAAGCTGCAAAAGCCACACATTAACACAAATTCAAATAAAATGTGAGATTGTTCGATGTATAGTATGGTTTAGATTGTTCGACATTTAGTTGTGAGTTGCAAACACCATGCATTATCACATTATGGTATAACATGTGCAAAACCACAACACGTGTATCACCACTATATTCATGCATGCATATGTTTAAAACACTATGATCTCCTATTCAAATATATGAATCCACTTTCATATCAAATTATGATCTTTGTTAGTCTCTTACACCCACACAATCCTCTAACCTTTGTAGCTACCACTAACTTTCTCTCGTGCATGCACACGCCCTCCTCGCCCTCCCCCTCCCTCAGCATTCTATCCATCGCACACATTCATTTTTTTCTTAAGGTCGTTCTCCCACCGTCTCCACAACTCCTTTCCGACACATAACGATCGATAAACCTCTCCAGCGATGTCTGCCTACAACATACAAACGCACCTTCAATCTCCTCCTTTATGTGTCCTTGCCTCGTGTCTCTCATACGGTCCCACACACATGTAAACTCTCGCCCCTCTTTTCATCGATCTCACAGCTGCACACTCCTCCCCCTATCTAGTTAGTAGCTGGGCCTCTCGCACCACCTCCTAGCTCCATTCTCTCTGTCTATCTGTCTCGCTGGGCCTTATTTACCTCTGACAAATGGACGTACACCGACCGATCTCCCGCTATACATATAGCTATCTAGGTCCTTATAACTCGTTTCCCCCCACACGTCGATCGATCTACCTCATTAGTTATGTCTCTCCCTTCCTCCGACAAACAACAATTGATCTACCGATCTAGTTAGGTTTTCTTACTAAACACATGGTTCCCCTTCATCATCCATGGATGCATCCCGACATATCTATCACGCATAGGCACACACAGAAACACATCCCCACTCTTATTGATAATATTGCAGTTCCACCCTCAGTTTGTCTAGTAGGCCTCTCCCACCAACTTCGAGAAGCAACTCCATCACCCATCCATCACTCTACCCCTCTCCCTCCCTCTCTCTCTCCTCTCTCTCTCCCATCCTATTTCCCGTCCTTCAGTTATGTATGGATGTCGACCGATCTCCTTGAAGACATAGTGGGTCTCTCCTTCTCAACACATATACGAGTCGCTCTACCTCTATAGTTAGGCCTCTGCCTACCCCTACCCTCCCCCCCCCCTCCCACCCACACACCAATACATCCAGCGCTCTAGTCATGTCTCCCTCACACACACAAACTTGACCTATGCCCTCTGACGTTCCGGTAGGTCAGTCGCCCTATATCTTTGACTTGCACACACACACAATTTCGATGGCTCTCTTCATCGATCTCGCACCCACCCACTTGATCCTCTCTTCGACTCTATCAATATCTATGACCCCTCCGTCTCTTCTCATGGATCGCCCAACCCTCTATATATGATATGGATAGGCCTCCATTTCACACACATTGCATGCAAAATTTTGTTTGGGATGTCATCGACACATATTCCCACAAATACATTCACGAAATCAACCTCCCCCCAAAACAAAAAATACTCACAAACGCACAAGCCATTTGTCTAGGTTTGTATCTCACACACACACCCATGTAGGTGGGGGATGTGCGCGAAGAGAAGAGGTGCACGCATGGCGCACGTACTCCCGTCTCTTTCCCAACCACACCCGCGCGGGTACATGGTGGAGCTCATTTCTGTACGAAAAGGCAGCCCACGTGGTAATTTGACACATGTACTGGTTGTCCACTAGATGGAGGGAGTATCGTGTACCACAGGTGAACAAACAAATTGTGACTTGACGCGTTTTGTTAAAAAAGAGGCAAACCATGTGGGGCCTACCTTAGAGGCAAGGCTCTATACACTGGAGTACTTTTGATGTGTCCCGTCAACTCGCAGAACGAGGAGAAGCTTGCTTAGTACATCGTCTCCCCCGCCCACGGGCGCGATGGCTCGCAGGAGGAGGTGAAGCTTGCTTACTACTAGTAGTACTGTACGCCTTACGCCCGCTCCCTTGCCCATGCGCGCGGTGGCTCACAGGACGAGGAGAAAATTTTACTACTCCCTCCATTTACTCCTCGTCCCTACTACCTTGTTTAGAGAGATTATCATATTGTTTGGAATATATATGTCCTTTAGTAGATTTCAATATGAACTACTTGTACATACTCCAAACACTGATGTATATAGATGTATTTTAGAGTGTAGATTCACTCATTTTGCTCCGTATGTAGTCCATATTGAGGCCATGTTTGGTTCATAAGTCCTAGGACTTTCTCTAGTCCCAACTAAAAAGTTCCTACTCATTAAAAAGTCCCTCCATGTTTGTTTTTAGGGACTAAAAAGTCCCTAGTCCCTCCCTAGAGGTTACTGAATGACCATGTTACCCCCAGTATACAGAAAAATAACAACCAAACAACACCATGGGGCTGCGGGGCAATGGGTGCAGGGAGGGGCATTGTTGGAAAAGTCCCAAAAAAGACTCACCTTGAGAGTCTTCTTCATTAAGTCCCGAAAAGCAAATTTTAGTCCCTAGTAGTCCCTCCCGTTTGGTTAAAAAGTCTCTAGGAGGGAATTTTTCTAGTCCCTACACTAAAAAGTCCCTGGAAACAAACACCCCCTGCATAAAGTTGAGACACTTATTTTGGAATGGAGGGAGTGCATATTTGCTATGATCTGTCAATCATTGAGATGCAATAGCATGCATGTTAGTCTCCTTTGTATTTGATGAAATGTTGCAACGGGCAACCTTGGACACAAGATACATGTAACAGAAGCTGGAAGCTTCATAGCATTGTACTATCTCACTGATAAATTACAGTACATACTATACTAGTACTTCCTCCGTTCCTAAATATAAGTTTTTGTAGAGATTTCACCATGAACCACATACGAATGTATATAGATGCATTTTAAGTGTAGATTCATTCATTTTGTTCCGTATGTAGTCCGCCTAGTGGAATTTCTACAAAGACTTATATTTAGGAACGGAGGGAGTACTATGTAAAGAGTTAGGTGTCGCACGGTGTCCAGAAAATATGGTGATAGTGTGAGGTGGGCCATGTAATCACTGAGCCTGCATGTTTTCACTGCTCTTGCACTCCTCCGCTGTTAGAATGGAGAAAATTGTAATCTAGTAGTACAACCTTTCGCCAAAAGCGTGGGACATCCAGCAGTCCTACCACCTTAGTAATAATGACCAATGAGCCATCAAATCACATAGACCCAGCAGTAAGTTGGACGGACGAAGCAACCATCACTCTTGAATCCGCTTCTCCCTTCAACGCAGGCGCCAGTGAGAGGTTGCGTCCACTCTGCCCGGGAATGAATGCGACACTGATTCTATGGAGCCACGCTGAGCGTTTCGGGCGGGAAGCGCGCACGGGCGATGGAGGGGCTTTGGGTGGGCCAGGCTGGTCAGGAGCAGGCATGGCAGCTGTCCGCCTGTCCCTATCGGATGCCCGAAAACGAGAGGATGCACCGACTCTCGCGGCTAAAATCATACACTACACACCATCTCTCTGTAGGAGTAGGTCGATCTGTCGCTCTCTCTAAGACACACATGCTGTTAAACAGACACACACACACACGCACACACACGGGTTCATAGAATAGGAAAATCGTACGAGTGCGAAGCCATAGGAAGTGAGATACAAATGGAGTACGTACAAGAAGCGAAGAGGTGATGAATATTCCATCAAACCTAGACTGAGGAGTAGTAGTCCCTCGGTCTAAGTGTTAAGTCATCTTACGAAAATCAAATATTCCCAAAATGTTTAGGCGTCATCCATTAACTTCGCATCTCAATCCCCTCCTAGCCTCGTTGCTAGCGAGCGTTGTTACTTAGGGAGCATTTGGATCCTTAGCAAGAACAACTTATAGCATAGCCGGGCAAGGTTAGGTGTTTGGAACTGTTAAAATATGTTAGCTTTTGTGGGCCAGCTAGCTTGGTCGGGCTAGAAAAACCTTGCTAGCTCAGGAGAGCCAGACCGGCTCGCTTTCGACGGCAAACTTCACGTAGTAGTAACATAGACTAGTAACATATGCATGTTACTAGTCCAAGTTACTAACCACTATGACCAGCCTAAGCAATGTAACCAAACGCTCCTTACTCTGCCTTGTTAATCTCCCCCAGAAACCCAATGCAGGGAGCGCAACTACGTGTTGATCAGTCAAGAAATCAAAGTCGGCTTGCATGCGAGTTAATACGTGGCCCTGCATGGTAGCTAAAATGACATCTCTTAGTTGTTTGGAGACGAGGATTGCCTGCTCCCGACCCGTGCTCCCATCGGTGCTCCCTAATACTAATTTTCCATGCAACGGCCTTTCCTCTCCCATATCCTTTTCTCCATAACAAAAAATGCAAATAGTCCTGTATTTCCGTGTCTTTCCCGCATGTATGCAGGACGGAGCCCGTGCATGCATGCAGATCTCCCAACTTGGCACAAACAGAATAGTTCACCATAGTCACGGCAAGCTGTTGCACCACTGCCAGTGCAAGCGATGGTGCACTATGGCCTTGCTCGATAGGACCATAGTCTCAGCAAGCCGTTGCATCACCGCCGGTGCACACGACGTTGCGGTTGCTCTATGGCTGCGCTCGACAGGCGCAAGCACAAGGTCCCTCGGTCTCCACAACACCAGCATGCCATGTCCGACGAAGTAGCATACGTGCTGATGTTCGGCGGCACCAGTGCACTACAAACAGGCAAGGGCGACCAATTGACGTGAGCCCGTGAGCCATCTCGGCCAGATCCTCCACGTGCAGCACAATGACACTGTCGAGCGATGCCTAAACCATGGAGCACAGCTCCTGAGCATCCAACCATATGAGGCAGTCGTCCGCCGCCTTCATCATGCCACCACGGGTGGAGGCCTCCTTCTCGAGCTTGACGAGCAGACCCACGGGGATGAGCGATGGTGCGACTCCCGAGAGCATATCAACCATGTCATGCTATGGCTCGAAGGAGTTGACAAACACCAACGACGCCTTGTGGTAGTGCATAATTGGTTAAATATCATGTTGATGAGCAGCAGGCGGTGCCCGTTCTCAGGGACGTCGGTGGCGAGGCGGACATTGTGGAGGCAATGCCCTAACCATATGACGTCGGGCTGCTGCTCCCGCTCGTGCCGAAGGCCCTGGTCGAGAACAAGCATTCCCCGCTGGCCGCCACCATCGCCGCGGCGGTGGGATGAGCCCAACGAATGCCCTGTATTTTGACGGTTCACTTCGCCGCCGAGGTGTATCCTCACTTCACCGCCGGGATTGCATGGGTTCCGTATGATTTGTTAGAGTCCAGACTTGTGTATGGAAGGGATAGGGAAATACGAGAATTATTAGTTTTTCTTTCCTATGAAAAAGGGACAGGGAGAGGAAAGCGGGAAGCAGCCGTTAGATAAAAAACGAGTGATGCGGGAGCACATATGGGAGCAGGCCACGGGAGCAGGCAAGCCTCATCCTTAATTGTTGCATTTAGAGACAAAAATCAGGGCTTTGATTGGAGGAATGACCGCTCAAGTTTCTCCTTCTCCTCCAATCTGCTTGCACCTTGGTCCCGCTGCACCTTCTAACGTGACTTATTACACCTAGACGGAGGGAGTCGTACAAGAAACGGTGGCACACTGACTTAGGTCGAAAACAAGTGCCCAAAATTGTGTGCATGTTATAATAAGGTTTCACTTAAAATAGTACGTGAGCGAACAGAGGGATCAATTGGACAGTGTTCCCGAGCAGTAGCGAGATGTGTGAGGTAAGATACACCGCTGGCGCTTTTAATTTTTCTTATTAATTTGTTTGTTTCACCCTCTGACTGGTGGGACCCAATGTACTATGTGGAGAGAGGTAAGGTGACTAAGGCTGCATTATTTCTGCACCACTATGGATAGTCGTACCACCAAAGCCACATGACACGATTATGATTTAAATCCCAATGACTCCCACACAAAAAAACATGCCATGCTTGTCACACGAATGCTGGAATGTACAAAAGGTTGTTTTCGTCTCATTGAACATAACAGGAGGGTTGTGTAGCTGGTTAGCCTGTTCGCTCATCAAACTTGAGGTCTCGGGTTCGATAACTACACTTGAGCATAATTCGTGCCAGGAGGATTCTTTGGCTGCTGAAAATGGATGGATACGGAGCTCTACGATCAGCTGCAGCCTCGGTGCTCGTTTTCTAGGGTTTGCACTCCTCACACACTCTCTCAGTATATATATACAATGGAGCCTCAACGCTTGTAGTTGCTCTCTTCACACTCTCTCACCCTCTCCAGATCTAAACAAGACTTCGTTGGCCTCTCTCTCTCTCTCTCTCCCTCACTGCTGGTCTGCTTGTAGTTGCTCTCTTCACACTCTCTCACCCTCTCCAGATCTAAACAAGACTTCGTGGCCTCTCTCTCTCCCCTCACTGCTGGTCTGCTTGTAGTTGCTCTCTTCACACCCTCTCACCCTCTCTAGATCTAAACAAGACTTCGTTGGCCTCTCTCTCTCTCCCCTCACTGCTGGTCAAAGAGCCGATAGGATCCGTCCATCGGGAAGGGAAGGAGGCTTAACGCTGTCGCCGTCGGCGGGGGAGGGAATCCACTACCGGCGCAGCTGTTCACTTTCAACCAGCGGTGGCGCGGGAGGGCCTCCGACCCCTTCTTCTTCGCCGCCGTACATAGTGTGGGCCAAATGGCCTCCGATCGCCCACCGAACCACACCCCAGGAACCTTAAGGTATAATTTACTTATTCCACATACATTGCTAGCTGCATGTGGGCTTTTTCCACTTCTACACTCGAATCTAGGTGTTGGATCAAACAGGAAAGTAGTGGGGAAAGTTGAATATCATGAATCTTGGACGTGGTTCAAAGAGGAAAGGAATGGGGGAAAGTAGTGCGAAAAGTTGTATAGCATGAATCTAGGACATGGTTCAAAAAGGAAAGGAAGGGGGAAAGTAGTGGGAAAAGTTTTATCGCATGAATCTAAGACGTGGTTCAAAGAGGAAAGGAATGGGGGAAAGTAGTGGGGAAAGTTGTATAGCATAAATCTAGGACGTGGTTCAAAGAGGAAAGGAAGGGGGGAAAGTACAAGTACAGACTGGCTATCCAGCACCTATGTTGGTCAAAAAGGGAAAAAAATGACAAACGCAGTACACACATCTGTAATGAACTGATCTTTTGTGTTGGGGGACAAGGCTGTAGAGTTTGAGCAAGACTAGATTTGCTGCACTCACATAGGGAAAGGTGTCTAAAGATAACAAAATTGGGACCAACACAAATATGCTCCTTGGTTGTTTGTTCTTTGTTGCAACAGACTGTGCATCACCCCAGTACATCGGTAGATGCACATGGTGCTGGTGCGTCCACTGTCCCGTGCAACTCTTTAGCTATTATTAATCTAAGGCCCTGTTTGGTTAAAAACTCCCTAGTCCCTACCTGCTTGGTCCCAGGGACTAAACATGGACTAGAGGTTATTAAATGACATGCTAAAAGACCATGTTACCCCTAGTAATGAACTAATAGAGACAAGGTGCGATGCGTGGCAAGGGCAATTGTTGGAAAAAGTCCCCAAAAGACTCTCCCTCGGGGTCTTCTTTCTTTTGTCCCAAATGCCCACTTTTAGTCCCTAAAAGTCCCTCCTGTTTGGTTTAGATGGGACTGACACAGAGATTTTTTAGTCCCTCCACCAAAATTTCCCTGTAAACAAACACCCTCTAATAATGCCGCTAGAAAATTGATGCAATGCCACAGTTAAAAGCAAATTACATGTTTAACGAATTTTATTGTTAATATAATCTCTCTGTTAATATTAATCAATGCCACCGTTTGAGAAATGCTACTGTCTTGCTTTCTTTCCCATTTAGATAAGGTAGATGCTTCTTTTTGTTGGCTTCTGTGTCATCCACCGTTATTGACCACTAGTTGTTTCCTTTGCACCTCTATGTAAACAGGGTTATCTACTTCACCTCGTTGCCATTGTGACCTTTTGTTGCACTGCACAAAACACTTTCGTTTTAAGAGTGTTTTGTGCAGTTCAACCAAAATGTCACACCCACAAGATTGCTTGATTGCTTGATCTTAGTGGAACTACACAAGAGGAGATCTTACTTCCTATCTGTGTTGGCAAATTTGGTTCAGATCTTCTTCTTGTGAGTTGTTTGAATTCCGCGTCATGAGAGGTCAGTACTAGCCTTCTTTCACATGATTCTATAGTGTGCTTTCATATGTTGTGCTACTTCTACGGTAATGTTGCTTGATTTTAGTGAACTGCACAAATGGAGACAAGACTTCCAATCTGTATGTGCACCGTAATATCCCATTGAGGTAAGATAAGGATATTTCACAACTGTTGGCCTGTATTTTGCCACTTTCATTAGAAAATTAATGTCATTGTTTAGTGCTATACTTGTGCAACCTAATTGACATGCCAAATATTACATTGAAGGCGAAGCTTGTCTATTATTGAGCCAAGTGATGAAGGGGAAGAACAAGCAGAAGAAAAACAAAAATCAACTCCCGGTGCTGTAATGAAGCACTGGAACTTTGATGACACAAGTAATGCTATAGTTTTGCATCTTAATTTATTGCTATGGTTGGAACGAGCAATTGTTTTTGCATTGATTTGATGCCACTCTTAATGTAATACGTAATTATCTCTACTTGTGCAAACAGGGATCTTCTTTGAAGATACCATATATTTTAGTGGAACTGCACAAGAAGATGTTGGAAACATTAAACTAATCGAGGAGTATATAGTAAGCATGTCCACCACAGTAGATAGCAACAGATGGTTCCGGAGAAGTGCTTCATCTGTATGCTCTACACAATAAGCCTCCTGACAATGGTTGGTACTCGCCCACTGATTTCATCCATATGATTGAGCTTTGTCATCTCTATTGGTGTTGTGCTACTGTTTAGATACTGTCATCAAAAAGTGGTACTATCCTTGAGAAATGCTTCATCTGTGCTGTTTTAAATATTTCCTTTCCTTTTTTGAGCAAACAGGGATGCTAGCATTTAGTTGTCCTCTTGTCTTTGCACAACATGATCATCCTCCTCTGAAGAAGAATATGGAGTACGTGAAGTGACTAGTTCTGATTATGCCAGGATGAAGAAGCCATGTCTATCTTCTCATCAGAAGGAGGAGTTGAAGGATGGTTACATTACCCCCCACAAGACCAAACTAACTTCAGCTCAGAAGGACTGAAAAATCTCCATTTTCTTGCTGTGATGCGCTAGTACAATGTTGTTCTAGGATTCTTTCCGGTGAGTTCCATTTTTCTAGAAGTGTGCTCTACATGGACCATGTAGGTGCCTATTTAAACTGTCAATTCATAGTACAGTTTGCTTTATACTAATCACTTTTTTGTATTTGTGCAAACAGGGTGCTTAGCTTGATTTCAATGGGAACTGCACAAAATGTTAATGAATACATCGAATCATTCATTTCCACCACAAGAAAGGAGGTGCCGAGCGAATTTGGTTGATTTTGGTGGAACTGCACAAGAAGAACAACTAGTTTATTTAGCACGAGGTGCCATGTCAATGTCCAAACTGATGGCAAACCTTGCCCATTCCACAATCGTAGGCATTTGATATTTTGGAATGGGACAACCTTGTCAAATTTTGCTCATTAATTTTAGCAAAAAGACATGCGTTTGATATTTTCGAATGGGACGCCCTTTGTTGTCAGCAGCGTCGATCCATTTTTTCTTTATTCTTTAGTTGTGAAGTAAATATTGGCTCTGACACGTGAATCGCTGAGATGCATAATCATCGATTGTTTTGAATGTTCTCTTTGAATTGCCAGGCTTGTGTGTTTGATTGCAATGTATAGGAACGCGAAAAAGCTGCTCAAACTCTTTGTACTCCTTCTGTTCCTTTTTACTTCGCACATTGTGAAATTGCATACTTTTTTCTATAAGATTGGTCAAAGTAGAGATACTTTTACTGCAGACAAAACATGTATGCAGACTAGAAAGTACCGGAGGGAGTACATGTGAAACTGCTGCAAACGAGGTGATCACCCTGGGAATAATGCTAGTACATATTGTTTTGCATGTTCATCCAATGTCAGTGATACAAGAATTCAAACTAATCGAAATAAATTAATTCATACACGGTCGGATTTCATATAAACTTGCCGGATTTCATTAGATTTCATACATTCTTCAACTAAAAAGGGGTGCGCTGGAGGTATAATTAATTAACCGAGGCTACCCACCTGCATCTGGGCTCAAGTTCTCTAGCAAATGAATGTATCTCATGAGATTGCTCAACCATGGAGCGCTCTTCAATCATCATGTAGTCATAGAATTGCTCCATGATGTACAGCTCAGTGCTAGCAACCAGAGGGTAGCAGCGGTGGCCTTACTTGGACCCGAGCGGCGGCGACCCACCATGTTCTACTCTTCCTCGTTTTTTGTGTGGCGCGGCCTCATTGGCAGCGGGGCGGGGCCTCGGCGGAGCCGACGATGTCCTCTGTCTCGTTGCCGGAGGGCGGCGCCTCAGTGGAGCGGGGGAAATCCTCCCCCTCGTTGCCGGCAGGGTGGGGCCTCGGTGGAGCCGGCGATGTCCTCTGCCTCGTTGCTGGCGCCGCGGGGCCTCGGCGGAGCAGGGCCTCATTGACGCCAGCGGAGCGGGTTCTCGTCGGAGCCGGCATTGTCCTCTGCCTCGTCCTCGATCTCGCCAAACAACGCCTCCCCCACTTCATCGCCCTCTTTGTAGGTGGCCGCAGCCTCCGCCACCCGCATGCGGTACCGCCAGCGTTCGTGGCGGCCCTCGCGGGTGGAGCGGTACAAGTCGATCATCGCCTCCTGCTCCGCCCACTCCGCGGTGATCTGCTCCTCCGCCTGCAGGTGCTCCTGGAGGAGATGGTGGTTGTAGGCGGCGTCGGCCTGCGCCTCCCGGAACTGCCGCTCACGCTTCTGCCTCACTGTGTCCATATATTGGGTACGGGCCTCGCCGATGGTCATGGTGCAATGCACCGGCGAGGATGGCGCGGAGGAGGGGGTTGGCGCGGATCATCGACTACCATGTTCTCCATTGGGACGTCGTCGTCCTCTGGCTGCCTGCCGGCCAGCCAGTCGGCAGCAATGGCTGCCATCTCCTTGTGGTCCGTCGTCCGCCCGTCCCGAAGAGCGCTGGAGCGCGAGGAAGCCATGGTGGACAGTAGTGGTGTGGACAGGAGAAAGGGAACGGATGCAGATGACTGCGGCTATGGCCGGCGCAGCAGTTTATATAGCAATGGTGGGCGGCGGAGGGACGAACGTGTGGCGCCGGAGTAGCCTCCTCGGCAACCGCGTATCATTAATGTGGGCGGCAAAAGGACGGATGGCACTTGTGTCATTTGAAGGTGGAGCAATCGCCTGCACCGGGAAGCGGGGCGGGCGGTGCTGACTGTTTCGGGTGGAAAGCGCGGGTGGGCGAGGGAGGCGGTCTGGGTGGGCCAGGGCAGTCAGACTCGTGCTTGGCAGCAGGTCAGTCCAGCAGCCAGACATGCTGGCTCGCCAGCTAGCTCACCGAGCTGAGCGACGGCAATCAGACGATGGACGTAGCTTTCGACCAGGAGCCGGCGCCATTGTCCAAGCTGGTTCATGCCGTGTTCACCATAGAGCAGGTGCGACCGCACTTCGACACCCTAATGGTGGAAGAGCTACCAGCGCAGGAGGACCTGTGCTGCAACCTCCGTCTCCTCAACAAGCACCGGTGATCAAGCGAACGACAATGCCGTCGCAGACATGTGGCCCTATGATCCTGGCTTCTCGAATGAGCGGCGGCGCTGTATCAGACCATCCGTAGAGCCCGCGAGGCCCTCTCCGCCGTCCTTCGAGTTGTTGCACTCATTAGGATGAGGAAATGACTTTACTTGGAGAGGATGACAGTGGGGACCCACCAGGGCATAGTCGCACGTACGCAAGTGCCTCCTTATTAGTGTATAAAACTATAATTTTTTTTGCTTCCTCCTGGTTTCTTGACATCACAGCCCCACACCATTGTCAACCTATGTAGTCAATAAATGAGAGAATTGCACAAGAAGCGGCCGACAGCTGGGACCAAGCAGCTCGAGCAGTATTTGTGTTTTTGAGGTGTGAGCACTGCAGAGTTTTTCTTGAGGGATGTTTAGCCCAGATATTAATTTTTCTCCTCTGAAAAACAACGAAAACATCACTGCTAGTATTAACTGGGCGGGATGTGGCCCGTCTAGCCCAGGCCAGATATCCAGCCCAGATATTAGTTTTTTTCAAGCTAAAAATGGCTACCCCAGCTATACTTTTTTTAGGAATGCCGAGGCAAGGTCAAGTTGTTATTCTTCGCCCCGCTGGGCTGCAAATCTTTCCTAGGAGGGATGCATTAGGCTTAACAAGAAAATGGGCTTTAATATATAATAAATGGGATGTAATTATAAAAACTGGGCAGTAACTATAAAAAAAATGCACCAAACACGTAATTACTTTATAAAATATTATTTTTGGATATTGAAAATTTTAGTTTCATTAATTGTTGCGAGCACAATATTTTGTTGGATTTTTACGTAATATAAATCTATATTGAAATTGTATTTAATCTAACTAGAAATTTCGGGATAAAATTATTTCGGATCCCATCAAAATGTGGGAAATTTTATTGAATTCTGTTTTGAACGGTTGGTTGAAATGGGTTGTACTTTTAACAAACTTTAGATGGGCTGTAATAAATTCCATTAGAATTCAAAAATTGGCTTCACATTCTTACAAATCTCAAATGGGCTATAAGTTCTCTGCCACACACTTGTGGCCTTACTAAGTTGACGCGTCCCCTAAATAAAGAGAGTTGACGCGTATGCAAGGCTTTGTAAACTTATAGTCAACACACGGTTCTAGCAGCAGTGGCCGTTGGATGTCCATCCAACGGATGCCGTGCTTCTTCTTCAATCTCGGATATTCTAGCTTCACTCGCCCAAAAAATTATTCCTCCCCCTGACATCTGGGGCGCACCATTTTGGAAGTTGATCTGTGGGCCTACTATGTTGACGCTTACCAAGGGCTTTGTCAACTTAGTCAATATAAACGATTCTAGCTGCAGTGACTGTATGATGTCCATCCAACGGCCATCGTGCTACTTCAACCTTTGGTCTTCTTGCTCCAGTCGCCCAAAGCAGCGCCAGTCGTGCCGCCTGCTCCTGCCTCCCATGGCTGGTTGTGCTGCCGCGGAGGCGTCACCACTCCCTACTAGTCCCACCACAGGCCAGGCCATCCCTCCACTCACCCACACCCCCTGTTATTCTGCGGCGACAGCAGCCTCACAGCGCAGCCGAACCAGTGAACCCTCGTACTCCTCTCCGCGTGGGTATCCACTGCCACGTCTTCCCCGGGTCCGCGTCGTCCCCTTCCTAGGCCTCGCCGCCGTCCACCGCCGTGGTGCTCTCGGCGCGGCATGGTCAATGTGGTCAACGACCAACTTCCATTGGAAGAGTAATGTACGTGGAGAGGCTGATAGCTGGGTCCATGACAGTTGCAAGGAAGTGCCTCCTTATTACGCGAAAAATAATTATTCCTCCACCTGACAGCGGGGACCCACCGGACGGGCCACCGTATTTCGCAAAAAAACTTTTCCCCCCTGACTGCTGGGACCCACCAGCTACATCTTCGCACGCAAGGAAGTGCATCCAGGCAAAAAAAACAATTCGCCCCCCTGACTGCTGTGACCCACTAGCTACATCTTCGCACGCAAGGAAGTGCCTGATAGTCGGGACCCACCTAGTTGAAGCATACATAGCGTTGTCATTCTGGTCGCAAACGTGTACATACATACTGGTCCAGGTAGAGGCGCGAACGTGTCGTAGTAGAGGCACGCACGTAGCATGTACACATACATACATCGGCCAGTTTGCAAGAAAGAAAATACGGCCACGTACGTACATACGGGCAGGGTCTCGAACGCCTACTCGCGCATACATACGGCCAGGGCTCGTGTACATGGCTGGGTCGGAACGGAGAAATAGTGTCGTCGTCATGTTCATGGGGAGCCAATCGGCTGGGTCGGAATGGAAAGCGTCCTCGTGTTCATCAGGAGGACTTGGACGGAACAGCCGATGGAAACGAGGCCTGGCATACCACACAACGAAGGAAACGGCCTTGTGTTCGACCAACCACGTTCGAAACGGGATCCTGTTCATCGGGAGGGGGTCTGGCGTACCGCAAAACAGAGGAAACGGACCTCCTACGGTCAAAACGGGGTCCTGTTGATCGGGAGGGGTGTGGCGTACCGCAAAACGGAGAAAACGGACTTGTGTTGGAGCCCTACGGTCGAAACGGGGGTCATGTTCATTGGGAGGGGTGTGGCATACCGCAAAACGGGACTCCATGGGATACTGTTCATCTCCACCGTCGACCCCCTCCAGCCTCCACGGGCTATTGTTCATCCACCGTCGACCTCAGCTTGTAGAAAACTAATGGTAAAGAAGCAGCTGACGGCAAAGAAAGTGTTTGCCGTCCACTAGCGGACGACAAAGAGGCAGGGTGGGCCGCTACCGAGAGGCAGCTAACGGCCACTTTCTTTGTCATCCGCTAGCTGATGGCAAAGAAACTTTGTTGTCCGCTAGCAGACGGCAAAGAAAGTGACAAACTAACGTCCGTTAGCTAGGCTCTTTGCCGCCAGCTAACAGACGACAAAGAGGTGTGCCATATATGTAACAAAACGCCCTCACGCCCTACCCCTCTCTCTCCCTCCCCTCATCCCAACCCCGCGCCGCCGCTCTGCCCCGGCCACCCTCCTTGCCGCGCAGCCCCGGGCCGCCTCGCCGCCCCGGCCGCTCCGCCCCGTGGCGCCGCTCCGGCCGCCCCATCCCGTCCGTGCCGCCTCGCCGCCTCACCGCCCCGGCTGCCCCGTCCCGTCCGCGCCGGCCCGGGCCTCCTCGCTGCCCCGGCCAGCCCGACAGGCCGCGCCGGTCACCCCACCCCTCCGTGCTGGCCCGCCCCACTGGCTCGTCCCGTTGCGCCACCTTGCCACCCTGACCGCTCCGCCCCGGCCACTCCAAGGTGAGACCTTTTTTCCTTTTCTTAGATTTAGTTTAATTAGGTTTAGTATAATTTAGTTTAGGTTTTGTTTAGTTTAGTTATTTTACTTTAGGTTTAGTTTAGTTTAGGTTAAGTTTCTGGTTTAGTTTAGGTTTAGTTTAGGTTTAGTTTAGTAAGTTTTGTTTAGGTTTAGTTTAGTTTAGTTTAGTTTAGGTTAAGTTTCTTGTTTATTTTGAACATGTGAAATTTGTTGTTATTTTTTAGTTCAAGCATTTATTCCCGCATTGACATCGACGATGCCTATCCCGCATCCTCATCATCAACTCGGCGGAGGAGGCCTGCTTGATCAGAGGGGCCAGGTCCGAGACTGGGCTCCGCTGTGTTGGTACTGGGAGGTTCTACCATCCGGGGGTACAACTTGTTGAGGTGCCAGCCCGTCGTTGACCCGAACCTTGTTTGGTGGCGGTCGCGTGTGCTAGTGATGGTGCCGAGGCTTTTGGACACCGCGGAAGTGGTACATCACTGTGTCAGTGAGGAGGATGAGCACGTCCGTCGCTACATGGTTGCGTTGGAGGGCAGGTTCGACAATACCTTTCATGTTCTTCAGGGATCCTACTGGAGTTATGATCATGTGATGGTTCCTTCTCTTTGGGTGTCCACCGCCCACGCCGATACCCGTCGTTCGCTACGGTTCTAGCTGTATTCGCGATGCTATATGTATGGGGGGCTATACTCATTACCATAGATCGTAATGACTATATGTATTAGCCTAGCCTCTAAGCCTAGCCTCTTTGTAACCCTAGATCCCCCCCATGTCTATATGATACCCTTGATTTGCTCTGTTCCGGTCTTCGCGCCGATGAAACATGCTAGCTATAGGTGTCTTCAATCATCAGTATGCGTGACCACTATGCGTCTCCTGTTCAAAAGGGTTACATCTATAAATATGCATGCATTTGGATATTTATAACCGTTATTCTTTTGAATTGTCCAACGTTATCCATGGACAGCCCGGGTATGTGTAGATTGGGTTCGTTTTATCATATGCTCTGCTTCGGATCCGATGTAGAATTTCGTCAGTGCCTCCCTGTTGTTCTCTGGGTACACATCCTCTCTTCTTATTGCCGAGACGTGTATCAGGAGAACAGCGGGGAGGTGCTACCAAAATTTTGCATCGGATCCGGAATAGAGCATGGGAAAATGAACCCAATCTACACATACTCGGGTGGGATTAGGAACTATCTTTACTTATTAGCATCTAGGTTGCATGGACGTAATAAAAGTGACAAACTCCATTAACTGATGAATATATACATGTTGATTTATACATATACATACATATATATATATATGTATATATATACATATTTCTTATGTGTCCAGTAGCTAGGCAAGATGACTGATCGTGCGTGGATGTACACCGGCCACACTAGTCAGAAAGAAATGACCAGTGAATGGATAACAGAAACCAAGGGTTTCTGAGAGCTGCATTTCCAAATGGCCAAAGGACAACATGGTGCCCCTGCACCGGGTGCAACAATTGGCACAAGTGGACAGAGGATGAAATGGGCAAACACCTGCAGAAGTGGGGTTTTACGCCAGATTATACGGTGTGGAAATTTCATGGCGAGTCTGTCCAACGTGCTAGATCTGAGGTGCTTTGTCGTCGCACCGACGAGCATGGTACCGGGATGCAAGACATGGTGCAAGACTTTGATGATGCTCCGGACTCGGACGATGAGATGGTGGAATCTGCAAAGGCCTTCAATGAAATGTTGGAGTCTTCAAAACGTCCTCTCCACGAGCACACTGAGCTTTGTCAGCTGGATGCCATCTCACAAATAATGGCTCTGAAGGCTCAATTCAACTTGGGCAGAGAATGCTATGATGCAATTATGACAATATTTGGACGTTTTCTACCCAAAGGCCATGTACTACCTACAAACCTGTACCAGTCAGACAAAATCCTCCATGCTCTTAAGATGCCCTATGAGAAGATACATGCATGTGAGAAAGGATGTGCCTTATTTAGGTTTCAGTATGTGGTAGACAATGGTATGGGTGAGAAGACGCAGACCAAAATCCCCGTTAATGTTCTTCGGTATATGCCAATCGTACCAAGACTTCAATGTATTTTCATGGTCAAAGAGACGGCGAGACAGATGACATGGCACAAAAGAAGCAAAAGAACCCAACTAGATGCAGATGGGAAGCTGATGATGGTGCACACATCGGATGGTGAAGCATGGACGAGCTTCGATGCATTAAATAATGACAAAGTGGCAGATTCGAGGCATCCTCGAGTCGACATCAGCACGGATGGGTTCAGTGTGTTTGGTCTGACGGCAGGCAAATAAAATTGTTGGCCAGTCTTTTTCTTTCCACTCAATCTCCTCCGGACAGATTATGCAAAGAAAGAACATTTTCCTGACGTTGATAATTCTAGGGCCCAACTATCCAGGAAAGAATATGAATGTGTACATGCAGCCGCTGAAGGACAAATAGCAAGAAGCCTGGGATACTGGGCTCAAGATATACGACTCCTTTAGCAAATGGAACTTCATAATGTGTGTCTGGCACATGTAATCGATGCATGACTTGTCGGCGTATGCGCTATTCATTGGCTGGTGTGTGCATAGAAGGTTCCCGTACCCCACTTGCAAGTTAGCTCTTGAGTTTCATTGGCTTTAGGCCGGTCGCAAGTTTTCTTGCTTCGACATGCATAGACAGTTCCTAGATCCTCGCCATAAGTTCGGGACAGACAAGAAGAACTTCATCAGAGGTAGAGTTGTCAAAAACTGTACACCACCTACGTTGAAAGGCCAAGAGACACTAGATCAGTTAAACGCTCTCGAGCCAGATCCAGAGTGTCCAGGGTATTTCAAGGGGTATAATTCGAAACATGCCTAGACTCACAAGACATGCTTGTGGGATATGCCTTACTTCAAAGACCTCCTTTGCCCACACAACATCGACGTGATTCACACTAAGAAGAATATCACCGAGGCACTTTTTGGTACATTGTTCGGCATAGATGGGGAAGTGAAAGGATAATACTAAGGCTAGAGTCGATCTGGAGGCGCTATGTGATAGGCCATTACAAAACACGAAAGAACCGAAAGGAAAGCATAACTGGACGAAGCCAAAGGCATAGTGCAATCCTGGAAGGGCAGCTATGAGGGAAATTATCTTGTGGGTACAACAGCAGTTGATGTTCCCCGATGGGTATGCAACGAATCTAAAGAGGGGAGTGAGTCTTGATAAATTGAAGATATTTGGTCTTAAGAGTCATGATTGGCACATATGGATTGAGCGGGTAATTCCGGCGATGTTGCGTGGCTTCGTCCCTGAGGATGAATGGCTAGTACTGGCAAAGCTGAGCTATTTCTTTTATGTTCTCTGTGCTAAAGAACTATCGCCTGGCCTGCTAGAAGAAATGGAAGAGTTGGCGCCGGAGTTGATCTGCAAGTTAGAGAAGATCTTTCCGCCAGGGTTCTTTAATCCAATGCAACACTTGACTTTGCATCTCCCAACCGAGGCAAGATTGGCGGTGCCTGTGCAAAATTGTTGGTCCTACGCCACTGAGAGGATGCAGAAGACGCTACGAGAAAAATGTAAAAATAAACATAGAATTGAAGCATCGATGGCTGAGGCATCCATTACTGAGGAGGCGGCAAACTTTGTGATAGCACACTACGAAGCCAAACATCGTCATTTGCATAATCTGAAGCCTTGGTACAATGCCGATGAACCTAAAAAGGATGGATCCAACCTCATCCCATTCATCCTTAATGTTGGATTTTGAAGAATGGTAGATCATTTCGTTGTATATCTTCACCAACCTAACAGAAGTGTGGCCGTACATCGAGTAAGTTCTCGGTACATTGTTTCGCAACTTCCAATTCCTTTGAACTACTCTTATTACCGGATAAAGATGATACATGCGATACGTCACCATACTCTCATATGGAGCGGTGATCCAAAAGGATTCCGTCGAAGAGTATGAGCTTCTGGCAAAGCATGGACGCGACTATCCCGGTTTCATCTCTTGGTTCAAACAAACGGTAATTTCCATTAGCCAATTTCATTTCTTCGTCTAATTTGTGGCTAATGCAAAAATCCCTTTCATATTAAACTTGTAGGCTAATTCAGAGCTTATGGACGCTGAATTGAGACAAGTCTCTAATGATTTTGACTATAAGGTCTGTTCATTTGACAAATATGACATCAATGAGTATCACTTTCGTACCTATGGCAAAGAGCTATCTATATCCGACAAATTGTTGTTTCTCTGCTATCGGCGAAGGAGATACCGAGTATTATGGAAGAGTTGAAGCAATTTATGAACTTCAATTCTATGGCGCAAACCCACCAAACGTCGTAGTCTTCAAATGTTATTGGTTCCAGCCGAAGGAGACTAGAAGGACTCATGAACATATAGGGCTAGTGGAAATCAATCAAAGCACCCATTTGGATGTTCCCGGTGTCTATATCCTGTCAAAGTGATCCTAATCTCAAAGGTTGGGATGTCGTTTATGAAGTGCTGCCACGTGTTAGACCACCTCCCCCCAATGAAGATGATTATGCATCTCACATTAACCCGGACACATATGAAGGAGAATTCTTCCAAGAAACGTGTCTTTCCAAAAAACGTTTCAAGAATCGCTCTACTTCACCCCAGAACATTGAAGTAGATAGCGACAGTGAACCCGACTTCAACCCTCAGCTGGAACAAGAAGAGCCTGAACTAGAAGAGGTTACTGTTGTGGATGACCTGTCAATGCTTGACAGATTACGTAGAGGTGGCCTTCCACATGGTGACGATGCATTTATTAATGATGTTGGTGAGCACGTCATTACTGATAGTGATGATGGTGATGCATTTATTGATCCTGAAGCATTTATTGAACTAGATTATGACTAGGTATTCAATTTTTTTATGTTGTACTTGATTTATATAGTGACTTGTATGATTGTATGATTTATATAGTTACTTGTATATTTTACTTACTTTTTATGATTGTTTCTTATAGATAGTGCCATGGTCTTGATGTCCATCCCCGTCGGCCCTCGCCCGCTTTATGAATCAGATGTGGTAAATTCTCTTTCATAACTATTTGTTGCATTTCTCATTTATGACAATTATTGCCATCAAGTGGACATAGAGATATTTTATTCTAGGAGGTATGTGAACTGGAATTTGAAACCCACCCTCTTGTCAAGAAGTATAATTTAGTTGAAAAATAAAATGAGTATTTGAAAGAAAAAATTAAAAGAATTGAAGAAGAGAAGATGACATTGGAGTTTTATGTTGCCGATGTCGTCGATGATCACAAGATGAAGAAGAATGCAATGCGCTTGAAGATGGATCCAATGCGCCTGAAGCTGAAGAAGATTAGAAAATATGCCATTGATAATGAGGCTTGGTACCATTATGCTGTTGGATCAATTGTTACCTTAGTTGCGATCTTCATCGCATTTGTTGTGATGAGGGTAAGTTTTCTCTATTGTTTTGCTTAACAAATGCATACTTAGCTTACTTTCCTCCTAAATGGCATAACTACCTAAGTTAGACAAAAAATGAGCTAGCTATACTTAGCTTTCTTTCCTAAAAAATGTCATGATAATCTTTGTTACCTCCAAGATGATATAGACTTACCTTACTTTCCTCGAAAATGACACAATAACCTTAGTGAGCTCCAAAATGACCAATTTACCTAGCTTAGCTCTAAAATGACCTACAATTAGCATTTTTACCTAGCTTAGCAATAAAATGGCATTTGTACCTACCTTAGTTAGAAGAACAAGATAAAATAGAGTAGAGGAGAAAAAGAAAGAGAAGACAAAAATCTTCTTCTTCTTCTTCTTCTTCCTTTTCTTCCTTTTCTTCCTCTTCTTCTTCTTCTTCTTCTTCTTGTTCTTGTTCTTCTTCTTCTTTTTCTAGATAGTCTTCTTCTTCTTCCCAATTTGCAGATTAGCTTTGGATGAGGAAGCTTGCATTGATGGAGTCTACTCTTCTCTTTATGCTTCCTTCTTGTTTTGATTTGTACGATGAAGAATGTCAAACTTGCTACCTATATATGTATGTATGGATGAAACCATTGTATGCTTGTTGTTGAATATGTTGGCTATGTATATGTGTTGGATGAAACCATTTGCTATGTATATGTGTTGGATGATCATATCCATATGGCAAGGATATGATTTGGTATGTATATGTGTTGGTATGCTTGCTGAAAGTATTTTCATATGTGTATATATATGTGAAATTCTGTCAAATTGAATGAATTCAAGAAAAATAAAAAAATAGGGGCTATATAGACTCTTTGCCATCTGCTGCCAGACGGCAACGAGCTTTGCCATCAGCTAGCGGACGGCAAACATGCCACGTGTCAGCTACCTGTGCAACCTGGGGTAGTAGGCTGGCTATTTTGTTGCTTTCCGTCAGCCAGCGGACGACAAAGAACATTTAATATTTGTCGTCAGCACCAAATAGGCCAGCCCCAGGTGCTGCCACGTGGCACGCTTGGTTGTCCGCTGGCCGACGGCAATGATTCAGTGCTATTTGTCGTCCGCTGGCGGATGGCGAATTGGCAAAGGTCTTTTTCATCCGCCAGCCGACGACAATGCACGCCGTTAACCCCTTAACGGACCTAAGATGACACGTGCACTATCCAGGCTCTTTGCCGTTGGTTGGTGGACGGCAAAGACCGGCAAAGAAGCCTTTGTCGTAGCCTGTTCAGCTGGACGTGTTGTTGTCAGCTGGCTGACGGCAAAGGTCTTTTGCATCCGCCATACATGCCTTTTCCGTCCGCCATGGCTGACGACAAAGTTCCTAATTCCTGTAGTGGAGCGGAATGGCCCAGTTAGCTATGCAGTCGGTGGCGTCCCTGTTGTTTATGATGTTGTTAAGTGGTACTTCGGATGCCACGTTGATCGAACACTCTTCGAAATAGTGTCAGATTTTTCGGGATGCCATAAAGACTGCGTAAGCTATCGTTTGGTAGTGAGGGTATTAGGATTTGCATGGTGTAGGAACCTCCGGTACATAATACACTTATTTTTGGATGGGGAATTTATGTCCCTCTTCCCCTCATTCGACGATGGGTACAACACTCACTACTTGGTGAGTTGCTGTAACGCCCTCGATGCGGCTATATCTCCCACGTGTCGAAGCACGACTTAGAGGCATAACCGCATTGAAAGCAATGTCGCCAGTGAGGTAATCTTCACACAACCCATGTAAGACATAAGGGAAAGGGATACATAGTTGGCTTACAATCGCCACTTCACACAACTACATGAAGAAAGCATTACATCAAACAGATACAATCAAGGTCCGACTACAGAACCAAAATAAAAGAAGAACCCCAAATGCGACAAGGTCCCTAATCGACCCCAACTGGGCTCCGCTACTGATCAACTAGAACGAAACAACACAAAGGGCAGGATCTTCATCGAGCTCCTCCTGAGCTTGGTTGCGTCATCTGCACGGACTCATCGGCACCTGCAAGCTGGTTTTGGAAGTATCTGTGAGTCATGGGGACTCAGCAATCTCACACCCTCGCGATCAAGACTATTTAAGCTTATGGGTAAGGTAAAAGGTATGAGGTGGAACTGCAGCAAGCGACTAGCATATATGGTGGGTAACATACGCAAATGAGAGCAAGAAGAGAAGGCAAAGCACGGTCGATAAAAGTATGATCAAGAAGTATCCTAGAACAACCTACGTCAAGCATAACTCCAACACCGTGTTCACTTCCCGGACTCCGCCGGAAAGAGACCATCACGGTTACACATGCGGTTGATGTATTTTAATTAAGGTCAACTTCAGGTTTTCTACAACCAGACATTAACAAATTCCCATCTGCCCATAACCGCGGGCACGGCTTTGAAAAGTTCAAATCCCTGCAGGGGTGTCCCAAATTAGCCCATCACAAGCTCTCACGGTCAACGAAGGATATTCCTTCTAGCGGGAAGGCCCGATCAGACTCGGAATCCCGGTTACAAGACATTTCGACAATGGTAAAACAAGTCCGGCAACACCGCCCGAATGTGCCGACAAATCCCGATAGGAGCTGCACATATCTCGTTCTCAGGGCACACTCAGATGAGACTAGCTACGAGTAAAACCAAACCTCAAGTTGCCCCGAGGTGGCCCCGCAGGCAGCTTAGTTCGGACCAACACTCAGAGGAGCACTGGCCCGGGGGGGTTAAAATAAAGATGACCCTCGAGAGAGCGACTCCCAAGGGAAAAGTAGGTGGTGGTGAGGCAAATGGTAAAACCAAGGTTGGGCATTGCTGGAGGAGTTTTATTCAAGGCGAACTGTCAAGGGGTTCCCATTATTACCCAACCGCGTAAGGAACGCAAAATACGGGAACATAACACCGATATGACAGGAAACTAGGGCGGCAAGAGTGGAACAAAACACCAGGCATAAGGCCGAGCCTTCCACCCTTTACCAAGTATATAGATGCATTAATTAAATAAGAGATATTATGATATCCCAACAAGTAAACATGTTCCAACGAGGAACAACATCTCCATGTTCCAACAAGGAACAAACTTCATCTTCACCTGCAACTAACAATGCTATAAGAGGGGCTGAGCAAAGCGGTAACCTAGCCAAACAACGGTTTTCTAGGACAAGGTGGGTTAGAGGCTTGGTTCAACAATATAGGAGGCATGATAAGCAAGTGGTAGGCATCGCAGCATAGGCATAGCAGAAGAGCGAGCATCTAGCAAGAAAAGATAGAAGTGATTTCGAGGGTATGGTCATCTTGCCTGAAATCCCACAAGGAAGAAGAACGAGTCCATGAAGAAGACAAACGGACGTAGCCAACGGATCCTCACACACATGACGTTATCAGAACCAATGCGAAGAAGCAACACCGGAAAAGGAGCAAACAACATAGTAAACAACCAACACATGAACATGGCATGATGCACAATCAAGTATGATGCATGTCCGGTTTAATGAAGCATGGCATGGCAACATGCACAAACAATCCTACAAATTAAGTGGAGTTCAATATTAAATGTTGTTAAGCATGTCAAGAGATGAAACATAAAGGGACGAAACACCACATTCAAGTTATTTAGTTCGATCTCGTTTATGTACCCAACAATATTAAATGTTGTTAAGCATGTCAAGAGATGAAACATAAAGGGATTATCTATCTAAACAATTTAAATGGGGCCAGGTATAACAAACAACAAATCCGGTAAATCCCCATATGCATTTAGCAATTTAATGCAAACAGCAATTTTAAACATTTTAATTGTTGTTATCATGAAGCGGATGACGTGAACAAGTTTTATGCAATTATTATTAAAAGTTGACAAGAGCATTAAGAAGCATTTGTCATCATGGCGAAACGAAAGGGGTGCCACGACAATGACAGCGGAAATGGTGCCACGGCAACATTCCGGTTCCGATAGCTCACGGAGATACCGGCGCAAAAGGAAAAGTGACGGGAGCGTGACATGCGATAGAAGGTGGGGTGATCCCGGTACCCGGGTTCCCACGAGACGACGGCATGACAACGGGGAACATGCAAGAAACACGTCGGTCACGGTGCAACCACGAGCATTTCATACAACATATGCATTCGTCCACGGGCGGTCGTTTCGGGGTTATACCTTCCAAGGGAGCATTCTCGAGCGGTTCGAGTTCGTAGAGGAAGAAGTTGTTCTCGTGACGGTACTGGAAGTAGGGGTACACGTTCATTTTCGAAGAGGTACTTGACGGGTCCGAATCCCTTCGGGGTTGTCGTGGTACTTGCGGTCTCAGCGATGGTAGTCGTTCACGTTCGGAGAGGAACTTGATGTACCCATGTGCTTCACGGGTCGTCGTTGAACTTGACGAAATCCATCCGCAGGTAAGCCGTCCGTGGTCGTACTCATGTTGGTGTGCAACACGATGGTCTCGAGGATCGTAGTCGAACTTGGCGGTCCATATGGTCACCGGAACGAAGCAACACGAGGGCCTCGAGTGGGCAGCAGCAAGGACTGGCGGTGCATGAGCAGCGGCAGGAAGCGGGCACGCTCAAGGGAGAGCAGCAGAGGGCAGCAGCAGCAGTGAGGCAATGGTGGTGGCCTAGCACGGCGCCGGAGACGGGGAACGGGTGGATCCGAGGTCCCCAGCATCAGGGAAGGCATCTGGTCAAACGGCAAAGACGAAGCGAGGTTGACGACGAGCTGGAGAAGGCGCTGTGGGGCTTCACCGACGCCTGCACTTGTCGGAGATGGCGAGCGAAGGTGGGGCAGGCGGTCACGGTGGCCGGCGGAGTCGAACGGACTCGGGCACGCGTTCCAGCGAAAAGACGGATGGCGAAGCGTCTGAAGCGGGGAAGGAGCACGGGCGACGCGCTTGGGTGCCGGCAGGGTGGTCGATGGAGAGGGGCTTGGCGCGGCGGGGACGAGCTCGCTCCGGTGAGGGTGCAGAGGTCCAAGGCACGGCTTTCGTGGACGTGGACGAGGCGAGGAGGAGCCTCTGCCGTTCGTCCCGGCGCTCGACAGAACGACGCAGGCAGGACTTGGCGGCGGGGCCTCGGCAGCAGGGAGGCGCGGCCATGGCAGGGCCCGACTGATCCGGACGGGGGCGGCACTTGATGACGGAGGGCGACGAGAGCCAGAGGAGATCGAGGGCGTGAGGTGGCGGCACTACGGGATCAAGCGAGAGGCTCTCGCTCCTCTCTGGCGACGCGAGCGGGGGAAGGAGGGAGAGACCAGGGGATCGAGAGGAGGGGATCGGGCTAGGGTTAGATAGGCGCTAGGGTTGGGCCTAGGCGCAGATGGGCCTGCCTGGCTAGTCTGCTGGGCTCTCTTCTCCCTCTCTCTTATTCTCTAGAAACAGAAAATAACATAGAAGAAAAGGAGAAGAAAGGAGATGTTGGGGAAGAAATTGGACACGCGGATAATTTTCCCGGACTCGCAAAAATGTGGTTGATCCTGGAAAAATAGAAATGGTCACACGCGAGAAGTTGAATTCAAACTCATTTGAATTTAATTCAAATGGTTTGAACTATGACAAGGTTTTGGAAGTGTCCAAAAATGTTGAGATTGTTGGTGGAGCTCTGGAAAATGACGAAAGAATTTACGGACAAGGTTCGAGGTCAAGCAGCGAGATAACAAAGGCATGGGGAAATTTGCAAGTGTGTTTTAGGTGATTCCATAAGAATGGATTATTTTATAATAGCTCCACTAATATTGGGAGGATATATTATAAAGAGAAGTCATCCTTCCCTCGATTTAAATGGATTGAAGATCCATACGATTTATTTAGTTGAGGTGCAAAAGATTTATGAGAAGATGGCATGATGACATGATGCAAAACAAAAATAAAAGGGCAAGCACAAATGAAATACACGGCGAAACCCGGAATAGAAGGAAGTCTTCTCGAGCATCGGTCTCGGGGCGTCACAGTTGCGGAGATATAAAGCAACATAGGCTTGCCAACACTTGGGGCGGCTATGATTGGGTTGCCTGCTAATAAGGCTTTTATTACCTCC